>NC_056737.1:365723286-365909844 GCF_019279795.1 Protopterus annectens
TCTATGGCCACTGGTGATGGGGTATGTGCAGGTATGGGATCTATGTGCGGGGATGAGGTGGATATAGATGGAATGGCAACCAATGGCACAGTTTCAGCCCCTGACAACTCTGCCTGTGTCCCAATCATACGTTCATCATCACTGCTAGAGTCTGTGGGGACACTAACATCTGATGTACCACAGGAGGGCAATGCACCTACATCACCTGTGAGGGCAGACAAGAACTGCACATTACAATCTATACAATAGACACACACACACGCATGTGATATGACAGAAGGCATGCAACATGCATGTGATACGGCAGACGGTATGCAGCGCAGACAATAATAGTAGTAGGTATCATACAGCCCTAGGTTGTACACAACAGCATGCATGTGTCATAGCAGATGGCATGCAAATTACACAATCATAGTAGTGGTTAGCATACATCCCTGTGTTACACCATGTGGACCAGCACAGGTTAACAGTACACGTGCCTGATGTGTGGCATATGACCTGGATAATCACATGTAGTATGACATGTGATCTGCTGACGTGTGCAATGACATGCATGCATGTTTAACACAATGGTGTCCTGTCAAATATACAGTGGGGCAATGGTGTACCAATTCAGTGTTGTCTGTCCGCCCTACAGATATACTGCAAATTTAGCTGATGTGCATGGCCATTGCAGGGAATCATGAGGCATCTCTAGTGCTGACTGACAGCTGTACTACTCTTGAGGTGGGCAATGTGTCATAAGACGGATACTATATAGGAAAACTACAAAACCCACTCCCAAACATGTCCAATGGTAAGACAATCACGGCCACCTCTATACAGGCTCTGACGGACAAACACACACTTGCCATGTCCTGTATACAAACCCCTACCATATCACACTGCAGCAACACGTGTTTAGGGCACGCGCTACAGCGAATACTACAATGCACTGTACTTGTCTCACGCAGACACACACACACACACACACACACACACACACACACACACACACACACACACACACACACACAGTTGGCCTGTCTGGAATTAGAACACCGACCTGACTACTTTATTACACTACAGCATTATGCAGTTACAGAATGCGCTACCGAGATTACTGGGACACAGCACTCCCAGAGGTGTATTTGTAGAAGGGTGACATCATCGGCCTTGCTAACGGTGGGTATAAGAAATGTATGGAGTGTGAGCAGTATAAAAGTATTACTCAGTCCTCAGGCAAACGGGGACGCACACACACACGGCAAGTGTAGAACTAGAACACTGACCTCACTACTTTATTACACTACAGCATTATGCAGTACAGAACGCGCTACCAAGATTACTGGGACACAGTACTCCCAGAGGTGTATTTGTAGATGGGTGACATCATCGGCCTTGCTAACGGTGGGTATAAGAAATGTATGGAGTGTGAGCAGCATAAAGGTATTACTCAGTTCTCAGGAAAAAGGACACACACACACACACACACACACACACACACACACACACACACACACACACACACACAGCAAGTGTGGAACTAGAACACTGACCTAACTACTTTATTACACTACAGCATTACGCAGTTACAGAATGTGCTACCGAGATTACTGGGACACAGCCCTCCCAGAGGTGTATTTGTAGATGGGTGACATCATCGGCCTTGCTAACGGTGGGTATAAGAAATGTATGGAGTGTGGGCAGTCTAAAAGCAATTTAGAGTCCACTGGCAAATGGGAACAGACATATACACACACACACACACACACACACACACACACACACACACACACACACACACATGCCAGTGACGGGTACGGAACACCTGCCTATTTACAGATTACAATTACAATACTACATACTTACGAATCACACCACACAGACTACACATGTCAAGGTTGTCATTATGACCATCTGGGAATGCAGACATCAACAGGGATGCTGGCAGTTAAGATGTACATACCTGTGAACCTGTGTGTTTAAAATAGGAATCCATCCTGACCTGGAGTATGCCCATCTGTGGAATGGATGACTACTACCACTATACAGGGTTACAATGGCCATGCCCATACACAGAGGCACATAACCGACACAAGGTGTCACTGGGCATGCTCACACACTTAGTAGCACAGGGCTGTTCGGAATGCACTATGTGTCCATCTACAAAAGGATATACTCATGCTCATACACTTAGTAGCACAGGGGGCATGCTCACACACTTAGTAGCACATGGCTGGTAGGAATGCACTACTATGTGTCCATCTACACAAGGATATACTGGGCATGCTCATACTCCTAGTAGCACAGGGCTGACTGGGATGCACTCTGATGCTAAACACGAAGGGCCACAGTGGCCATGCTATTACAGGTAGACGTAAAGAACAGATTGTAATGGGCTCTGGTGTTAGTAGTTGTCATTGTTAGCGGGAACGCTGCTCTACATATATTTGAGACCGGTCTTTTACACATCAGCTGTCATTCTGGGATGACATGGCTGACAGTAGGCAGGCCTTTGTCACATATCACATGCATCCATGATACAAGGGAGTGTGGATATTACCCAAGTCGAATCCGCCCACACAGTGCCATTCCAAGGCAAATGTCCTAAACACAGGTTAACACCCATACACCTACAGGACAACTGGATTGTTTTCTTATGCTAACCAGTGCTAGATATGTAGCGTCCATATTCACAGCTGGTTACTGTAGATCCAACAATGGGGAGTACTGACATCTGTGCAGTGAGGAACACCTGGCTGATGTCTCTGTAGTGCACAATAGCATTACCACCATATACCTCACAACCTAGCACTACCGCCATATACCTCAGAACCAGACATGTGGGCCATAACACAGGTACAGACCGCTCCAGGTGGTGTACCCACATACATAAAGGCCACTCACATGTACTGACTAGTCCCCCCACGAAAGGCATCACAGATGAGCCATGTGCAGGACACAGTGTCACATGCTGCATTCTAGGATGTAAACTGCAGACACCACCATGCCCTCGGACCACCAACACGCAACCATACATGTTGTATGACATAGACGAGTACACCACCATGTGACCCTTGATCTGTGTACTGTACTAAGCTCTACATCAACTGTAGAGAGTACACATGTACTGACACAGTTGCATCATGTGTTATGCAATGCAATGATACCACTGTCTGTGACGAGGTCAGCTGTACACATACCAGGGGCCCTCGATAATTTCCACCATTATCAGATGCCTGTTGCTGTACACCAGTACACACCCTCATGTATGGATATGACATACATGTACTTGCCCTTGGTATGTACATGCCACACACACAACATACCTGTAAATAGCATAGCTGTTGTAGTCCTTTGTGCAAACAGGTGGCTACAGCCATTACACACATGCACATGGAATGTAGGTCCATAGTTGCTGAATGCTAACAGTACATAAGGTGTGATATCAATGTTGACAGAGGTAGCATCCCCTTTGTACTGGTCACCCATCATATCATATAACAGTCCATGTGTCATGTATGTCATTACACATATCCACCAATTGCAATGCCTACAAACATGACCAAATGTCAGGATTGTAGGACCTACACACATGTACACGTAGTGTTGTGCATTCAGATAACATGCGTGTGCAGATGCTGATGTATGCAGGTGGCATTTATCCTAGTACATCATGCAGCTGCAATGCAGCCTCAACATTGCCAACTGTATATGGTGATATGCTGAATGTACAGAAAGATGTACCACAGGTATAGACAGCTGAGCTGAAATAACTAAGTGGTGGGGCATTTTTGCAGACTGATGTTTGCTGTGGACAGCTCACAGGTGTGCCACAAGTGGTCCTACAATGCCCTGTGTAACCAGTAAGCAATGGTTTCATTAATTGAAGGACATAACACACAACTTAGGCAGCGGTCAGGGTGACAGCGAAGGTAAATCACTTGACAACTGTTAATAGATATGACATCCCTAGTGCATATATCAGCACTGTTGGCACAGGAAGCATCAGTACAGTTTGTAACGTGTGCAATATTGCTGTACGTCTGACATACATAACATGAGCTAGGCAGGTCTGAGATTCACAGTACTGGCATGTGTGGTTGCATGTGTGTCCATATATGTCACGTATTGTGGGGAATACATCTCAATTGTTACTCACTCTCCTGTAAACTAGTGTACACATCTGTACAGACTGTAATGTAGAAAGCAGGACATAGGCAGGGGTGTGTATCTCACACATGTGAGGTATCTGTATGTGCATGACATAGGTCATGAATGCCACAGTGTGTGTATGTAGGGCTGACTGGTCCCTGGGGTGAGGATGTATGTTACTATACTGAACTGATAAGACCCCTCCTACCATCCATGCGATGCATTCTGCTATCTGTGTTGATCTCCACAATCTTAGGCCGTACTGACTACCTGTACATGTGTATTCTCTGTGGCGCGTCATGTAGCTGCACAGTACTGTAATGATGATTTGCACATAGGCAGGGGTCCTCATCCCACCAGTAACAACTGTGTGTGAGTGTGTGTTACTGTGTCGGTAAAGCCGTGAGTGTGTGCGTTTATGTGTGTGTGTTACAGTGTCACTGAATACATGTGTGTCAATACCTGAGTGGGTGGGCGCAGTTGTGTGTTGGCATCCTGTCATGGGAACATGTATTACTGATTCCCATTGAGGTATCACACTTCCCACTGGCCTCTACCCTTGTAATCAGCTAGACCACTTTCTTACCTCACCACTCCATGTAACTGTACCTGTGATGTCACCCTTTATGGATGTCACGTCTGTGGCCACAGTAGCTTAATACACAGCTATCATGCTCTTGGAATGGTAGACGTGTTTGTAACGTGGAACATTCTCACTGGTATGTGGCAGCTACATGGTGCATGCTGGTATATTCATACATACCTGTAAGTAGTCCACATTGACATATGGGACACTTAACTGCAAACACTGACATCCACCGGCACGTGCAATTAGACCTGAAGAAGGACAGCTGAACATCATGACCAACATGTATTTACTGTTTTTACACAAGACACATACTGTTAACAGTATTGTACACCTGTATTACATAGTATATCTGCTGCCTGTCAACAGTCCTCAACATTTGTAAACTACACATATCATCCTAGTCTGTTCAAACTGTGCATCAGACCACATGAGCATGTCCCTGCACTGATGGTGTGGATGTCAGGGATACGGCACAGACATCATCATATGCACAGGGTGTTAATGTTTGCTGGAGGCCTAGGCTCCACTGTTGTTACACAAGACACATACTGTTAACAGTATTGTACACCTGTACTACATGGTATATCTGCTGCCTGCCAACAGTCTTCAACATTTGTAAACTACACATATCATCCTAGTCTGTTTACCCTGTGCATCAGACCATATGAGCATGTCCCTGCACTGATGGTGTGGATGTCAAGGATTTGGCACAGGCATCATCATATGCACAGGGGGTTAATGTTTGCCGGAGGCCTAGGCTGCACTGTTGTTACACAAGACACATACTGTTAACAGTATTGTACACCTGTACTACATGGTATATCTGCTGCCTGTCAACAGTTCTCAACATTTGTAAACTACACATATCATCCTAGTCTGTTCACCCTGTGCATCAGACCATATGAGCATGTCCCTGCACTGATGGTGTGGATGTCAGGGATGCGGCACAGGCATCATCATATGCACAGGGTGTTAATGTTTGCCAGAGGTCTAGGCTGCACCATTGGATGACATCATGTGTGTGGGTTTGGACCTTTGATCTAATTGGACGTGTGTGGATGTTATGCATGTGTGTGTTGCGGTGCCCTACATATGTGTCCATTGTGTGCATGTATGTTTGCACACAGTTCTCCCATGTGTCTGGCCTACACAGGGGTATTATTGACAGCTGCAGACTGAAAAAAGTGAGGTTTTACAGTTCACGGTGTCTGGCCACGGACATGTGACCTGTTCCTGCCAGGGGTTGCACGGGCACTACCAGACAGAGGTGCAGATTGCGTACTGTCTGATGTCACTTGTCCACTGGAACTGTGTCCCTGTTGGGACCATCCTGGGCCATGTGCATGTGGCCTGCTGTGTTGTGGTGTGGACAGGACAGCACCAGATGCACTGATGCTGCTACTGCCACTATGGGAGCGGGCATGTGACGTAGCTCGTACATGTAGACATGACGCAGGTGATGTAGCAGGCCTACGTCCACATGCCTGATGCCTCACTCCTACCAGATGTTCCAACTCAGACAGCTCATGCCCACAGATTGTCATGCCATGGTCAAGGACTCCAACCATGTCACCCAACTGTCTATCCAAAGCATCAGCAATCTGCTGTTGAGCATTTACCATTGCCTGGATGCTATTGTTTAAAGAATGAACAGCAGCCCTCTGTAGCCTCTGATCTTCTCTGTTGCACTGTTCAGCATGTGCTTGTGCCTCCATTACAGCCTAAAACATACGTCTGGTGACACCAACTGCTGCTCTCTGTCATGCAGGAGCATGTTGGCCAGAGGTCCTCCTACGAGCAGCACTGGCCACGTGCCTGTGTGGGGCACCACCAGTAGTTTGGCTGACACCATGGTGTGCAGGCATCTTCCATAGCCCCCACACTTTCCTGTTCCAAGCTACCACGCACCAACTATCCTTTCTCTATGGCCACTGGTGATGGGGTATGTGCAGGTATGGGATCTATGTGCGTGGATGAGGTGGATATAGATGGAATGGCAACCAATGGCACAGTTTCAGCCCCTGACAACTCTGCCTGTGTCCCAATCATACGTTCATCATCACTGCTAGAGTCTGTGGGGACACTAACATCTGATGTACCACAGGAGGGCAATGCACCTACATCACCTGTGAGGGCAGACAAGAACTGCACATTACAATCTATACAATAGACACACACACGCATGTGATATGACAGAAGGCATGCAACATGCATGTGATACGACAGACGGTATGCAGCGCAGACAATAATAGTAGTAGGTATCATACAGCCCTAGGTTGTACACAACAGCATGCATGTGTCATAGCAGATGGCATGCAAATTACACAATCATAGTAGTGGTTAGCATGCATCCCTGTGTTACACCATGTGGACCAGCACAGGTTAACAGTACACCTGCCTGATGTGTGGCATATGACCTGGATAATCACATGTAGTATGACATGTGATCTGCTGACGTGTGCAATGACATGCATGCATGTTTAACACAATGGTGTCCTGTCAAATATACAGTGGGGCAATGGTGTACCAATTCAGTGTTGTCTGTCCGCCCTACAGATATACTGCAAATTTAGCTGATGTGCATGGCCATTGCAGGGAATCATGAGGTGTCTCTAGTGCTATACAGTGTGAGTTACAGACAGGGTTCATAGCCATGACTGTGTTCAGATACAATACATATATACTGTGGAATGTGACCCACGTCACTGAGGTGTATACACACTAAACCATGATGTAGAAGTTGTGACATAGGTCACTGATGGGTATACGGATGACACCCCTGCAGATCTGCAATCATATTGCTGCAGCCTGGCAACTATGGTCAGACATGGTGAACACGTCGGTACACCATGTCCCACATGACATCTGCATACCACACACACACACACACACACACACACACACACACACACACACACACACACACGAGGAGCTAGTATGGCATTTATGTCCAACACCAGCAACGGGAATGTACTGTATCTGTGGCCTGATGTGGATACTGTACAGGTGACTGCTGTCATGTTGCAACACCCTCAAGATGTTCAACACATCTTATGTGGTGGATTGATGTTACGCCTACACAAGATGTGCACAGGCCTGTAGGATGTCTAGTGTTCCACATCTACATTATGACCATTATACAAAGGCCATGGTTGAACCATGTTTAGCCATTGTATGACAGTGTGTACACACAAGCACAACACGTCTACTGTGTGTGTTGCTTCATGTCTCTGGCCATCTTCCATGGTCGTGTGTACATGTGTTGTCCAAATTATTGTGACGGGCATCTATTTCACATGTCTGTGTTGTCTCATATGACATATATGCTCCACTGACAACAGGGTTATGCAGATAAAGGGTGGTATGTGGGATATGTTTTCAGGTTAGGTAGGCAGTGTAGCAGCCAGGCCAATATATGTCATGGACATGTCAAGATAGTACATCATATTGTGTGACATTCATAGCAGGCTATGATCCACACCAGTGAAACCTGTGTGCTGGCCATACACCAGCCCACTGTGTAGTACTGTTTGTATTCACCACATGTGTAGATCAGATCTGTTGTACATCCCTAAAGTGAACAGCACCTCCACCATTGTATGCACAGCTGTCAACACATCTGGCAATAAAGTTTGTGAGGATTCATGTCGATGAGATGATTCACATAGTTTGCAAGTGTTGCACATGGGTAGTCATTGTGATGCATTGCAGGTCCGACCTGTATATTGTGACAGGACCATGCATTATGTGTACATGTTGTGAATGGCCACATGGCAGATAGATTTGTGCATTACGGTTCCTGCTAAATAATAACACTCTCACCTGTAATGGGCTGCTGTCGCAGCGGAACACCAGAGGTACCTAAGTAGGAGTAACACAGCAGTATGAGCATAATCCACCCCTGTATAAAGGCTACAGGGAGCAATGTGCATAACACATGCACCAGTACATTAGACTATAATATGGTGTATGCACGTGTGTGCATGTGAGTAGCATACTATAGTATGCAGCATGTGTGTATACATGCCTTGCATATGATGTTACATTATATATTGTACAGTGACACATGCAACTATATGGAATATAGTTGTTATAGGTGCATTACTGACTTACCAGGCAACTCCAGGCTCAGTGATTGAGAGACACACACCTCTATAATATCGGCTAAGGCTTGTTGATGTGGTTCTGCAGGTGTCCCCAAGTTGGCCAATAGCTCCTCGGTACATGTGAGTGAGGGCTGGGTTGGTGGTCCACCACCTGTTGCACCTTGTTCACTGGCGATTGCATTTGTTTGCTGTTTCACCCATCTAATGAGGTCTGTACAGTGTCTGCGCACCTGCTGGTATGTGCGGTTGTGGCCACCAACATCATTAACCCTCCTGCGAAGTTCCATCCTCAGGGCATCCCACTGCTGTGCATCCTGTGGCACATGGCTGAACAGGATATCGTGATTGTCGAGTAGGTATGGGATGAGGGCCTCATCCTCCAAGCGTGTAAAAGGGGGAAGCCTTGCACATGGCATACCTGGAAGTCATAATGATGGAGACAGGTCACAGTAACTCACAGAGACATACAGAGCTACAGCAGACCATACATGTGTATCACATTAATTCAGTTTAAATAGTTGTATTTGCAAACCTACATGACACTGACGTGTTTGTGTCACACACATGTGACACTCAATGTTAAGTGGATATTATCACCATATGTGTGTGTGTGTGTTACCTGATTACATTGCTCATACTCCATGTGGTTGCTGTCTTGATGTGGGCATGTCTATTTGCCTGTACTGGTGTTCCTACCTATCAGCACAATGCTGGATGTGTCCACATTAATGCAGATGACCTTGATGCAGTGTATATGTCACATATAAGGACTTACACTGCCTTAACAGACATGACCTGTGACCCTGCAGACATGCTCACATAAGGTTTTACATGTATGTGTTCTGCCATATACATCTACACGGCACTGTACAGCAATTCAACATCCTGCCATGTATCACCTGTGTTGCACATGTGATACACATGGGACACTGGCTAGCCAGATGGTATTTGCAGGGATGGATATCAACTATAGCATGTACAGTCAAAGTCAAGTAGTGGGCTATATGCCATGGGCCATGTATGAATCTAAGATGAAAGGTTACCTGGAAGTAGCCCACAGGTGGGTCTGTGGGGCCAGATGGAGCAGTGTCACATTACTGATCCACAGGGTTAATGATACATATAGCATGCGTTACCATGCAGTCATCACACCATGTATGAGAGTGGAGCGATGTGTAGCTTTGACGGACAGGAATGTATAGTATGGCAGGGCTATGTCAAGTGCATGGGGCAAGGATCTGTCCAGCATGTGGTAGGTGGATGTCCATGAAGTATGTGTTAGAGATCAGGATGAATATGTGTAGCATGTCCAACATCACTGGGTTGGACATGGATTTATTCAGGGTATGCATCATGCTACATAGTGGAGATGGTGAATGGGAAGGCTGGTGTAGGCCATCTGCACATGGCCAATACCCCTTAAAGGAAATATGGGATCTGATATGGGTCACTTGAGCGTTCTGTATGGCTGGACAATGATCTCTATATTCATGAATGGCACCCTGTCATTATTAGTGTTGCCACATATGACTACCTGACAGGTGTGGTGATGTAGCTATCACAGGAAAGACAACTGTCCAGCTGCATCCCTCACACACAAGTGTCCATTATGTTGACTGCTGCCTAGGTGGTAGCTCATGGGTACAGGGTTATTAACATAGGGGTAACAATGTGAGTCAGCTATTGCTCCTAGGTCATAGTCATTTGCATACTTCAATAGGCAGATGCCTTCTGTTTGTCTGTGATGTATGGACTACAGTGAGGGGGAATAAAATTCATTAACCCTGACATACTGTTGCTGCCACTGGTGTGATGATCACATATTATTCAGACACCTTCTGTAGTGTTGGTTCTGCCAGCAGTCCTGTTGCAAAACACTCCTGTGACATAGGAATGTACATCTAGTATACCGAGTGTAGGTGGTACACAGTATGTGTGATGATATCCTATGACCTGGCAAGGTTATTATATGCAGTGTGACATCAACCATACTGTCATCTACATCTGTACTGCTGACATCACTTAAGTGATCAAGATTCATGGCCTTCCAGACCAGACTCAGCAGGGTAGTAGTAAAGTACTTCCCATTATCAGTGGTGTCTCCCCCTTTGTGGGTTGTGATACCTGTTGGTGTGCACCATTCAGTGTATACACAACCTGACATGTAGCTATGTTTTACATGATGTGTACGTGGACAGCATCTTGTTTTGCCATATGTGTATGATACAACCTGTGATGTGGGCAGGTCCCATGCAGACTGAGTGCAGCTTGTACATGCATAGTTGTGTGTACAGGGGCCCTGTGGTGTACATGGATATATGCTTATTTACCTGTTGGGGGGAGGAGGCCATGTGTTTATATTATCCAAGACCCTATCTGGATTGCTTATTGATGCTAAGCACTTGTTCAGGACTTGTAAACACTACGTAAGCTAACAATTACTATAGCAGTCAATCTTCCTCATTACCTACAGGTAAGGGTGAACAGGTTTTTAACATACTTTTCTCACTTGCTTAGAGTAATGTAGCTCTTGTACTCACTTTCCTCACTTATCTAGGTGAATGTAGTTCTATATTCAGGCATGTCCAAGAGTCAAATGCCAGTGTTCTCACCTGTCTATTTGATGAATCTGGACATCTTGAGGCAATGTACACATTGCCTTATGTACACAGACAAGCCTCTCCACCTACCACCCAACACTACAACCTGTGAGAGATGCACTCATCTAGCCAAACTAGAGGTAAAGGTCTTTCCAACCAAGCCTGACCCTGACTGTCATGTAGAGAAGGTACACAGTCGCACAACACCACAATCATCATATAAGTCTCACTGAATCTACCCCACCATTAACTGGGAAAACTACTCATGTACCAACACATTAGCTCAATGGTTTCTGGAATTCATAAACACCAATGCCCTGACTCAACATATCCACACACCCACCAGGCGCAACAATATCTTAGACCTAATCATTTCCAACATGAGTGACTGGTGCTCCACACGTGAATCCAACTCCTCGTTGGTCTGATCAGACCATGTGCTGAACACCGTTGATATTCACATCCCGCACCTACCCACCATTAAGGGAACCACAGTATAATATGTCTACAAGGCCAACTACATGCTTCTTAAGACAGACGTGGTGGACATCATGACACCCATGCAGATGGACAGTACTGTTACAACTGCTGAATCCTACACAAATGCACTCTATAAGCACTTACAGGAGTGCATGGCTTGTGCTATCCCAAACACAACCAGGACTCTAAACTCCTAATTAACTAAACCAATCTAGTGGTCACCTGCCATAAACATATTGTACTACAGGAGGAAGACACTGTTGCAAATGAGAGTACAATACCATGCGTGGAGGAGATCCCTGGTCAGCCTCAGTAAGAAGGTGAGAGCCCTTATAAGATCCTCCAAAGCTAGCTATGAAAACTATAACACAACTAATACCAACAACAACCACAAAGCATTCTATAGCTATGTCACATATCTCGATGTCAACAACGAGATCTGCTCTGAGTTACAGCACAAAGGCACGAACATTACAGAAACAATTGATATTGGCAACATCCTGGCAGATCCCTCTCAAAGCTGCACACTCTAAAGGCAATACCACAGCATCCATGGGACAGGACAACATCCCAGGCTGTGTTTTACACTAACTTCAGATCGTACTGTCTCCCCACCTATGCACCATGTTCAATAATAGCCTCACATCAGGCATAGTGCCCCTGAATGGTGCACAGCAACAGTTATCCCACTCCACAAAGGTGGCACCACAATGGACCTTGGGACGTATTTCCCTATAGGCCTGACTAGCCTGGTCTGCAAGGCTATGGTGCACATCATGGATCACTGTCACAGAGACATTGGGTACCTCCAAACCTTTGAACCCTCACTGTTTGGCATTGTTAAGGCCGGACAATGCCACCTAAACCTGGTGGAATTCTTAGAAACAGTTGCAAAGGCATTAGATGAGGGTAAGGAGGTCCACACAGCCTACCTAGATCTCATAGGCTTTCAACACCATTCCTCCTTTGGTATTATCAACATACCCATCCACCTGAACATTAACCCCTATGTCATGTGATGGTTTGCAAAGTGGCTCATGGACAGAACCCACACAGTGGGAGTTGCATACCCTAGGTCTGACTGTATACCAGTTACAACTGGCATCCCCCAGGGCTCAGTCCTAGGACCCGTCATGTTCAGTATATACTTCTCTGATGTACAGACAAGCAAAGGAGGGCTTTGGCTGAAAAGGTTTGCAGACGACTGCAAACTAGGGGACATAATTGTTTCCCCAGCTGTTACAGACACCTGAAAGGGTCACACTGAGACAGATACCTGGTGTTAATATCATGGCGTCAAGGTGAATGCCTAAAAGTGCATAGTCATCCCCTTTGGATATAATTAATTACCCACGGACTACCACATAAGTGCTAGTCCCCTAAATACAAAAAAGGTAATACGGGATCCAGGAACCCCAGTAGATAGCAATCTCTCCTTTGATACCCATAATGACAAGGTGGTTAGAATATCCTTGTACATGGCCCCCCCTAATCGCTAATGGGTTCGCATCCAGATCAGAGGGGCCATTGTGACTCTACATATGTCATATTAAACCTATTAAAGAATACAACACCCCATTTGGGATATACCTTACAAGACAACTGCAACAGCTTGGAAGACCACACCAGTACCACACCAAGAGGATTACTGACCTCAAACAGATGACCTATGCAGCCCAACCTACGAAACTCCAGCTGTACTCAGTTGCATACCGCATACTCACAGGTGATCTATGCTTGAATACAAGGTCCATGTCCAACCCTGTATTGCTGGATATGCTCCAACTAAACAGAAGCCCCTGAGAGCCACATGCTCTAGGGATATACACCTAACCACAGCGATGAGTAGGACGTGCTGGATGGATATATTCCTTACCCAGACACTCCTTATGCTTTGGAACATGATTCCAATGTACATCAGGCAGGGCCCCTCATGAGCAGTCTTCAAGGGAAACCTTGACGTGTGGATTGGAGACAGACATGTACCCCAGGGATCACTGCAGTGGCTCTGCTGGACAGAGGCACAGGGAACTATTGGCTCTGCCTTTCAGAGGCACAGGGAACCAAAAAGCCAACACACACTAGCTAGGCTTACAGATACCCTTGGTAAGACAGCCTAGTACCTACCTCTGCACATATTACATGTCTTATGTGCATAGATAGTTAAATAGCTCTTCCATTTTACTTTGCTATCATGCTGATAAACTGTCGGCTCACTAAAAGACATATGTATCCTGTTATTGTGTATTGTAAATGCCAATTGACATAACTAATGTTTGCCTAACATTACAGTAATGCTATGTAGCTTGTAATACATATCTGCCTACAATATTGTACATTACACAGTTATTAGCACAATATCCCACAATGCAAATCATACTTGCACAGTGGCTCAACCTTCCACATGTTATTTTATGTAATACACCCATACATATGGCTACAGTTACAATATATCAACATATACTATCCCCTGTTATAGCACATACTTCTTGGACCAGCCCTGCCACTGACATCGGCTGGTGAGGAGTATTTCTGTTCAAAGCCCTTAAATAGCATCCCTTGTGGTGTATGCAGTGTTTGCCTTGTGACCTACAGCAGTACACACAAATACTGCAAGCGTTACTATGCTCAACAATACATCACTACAAGATAACTGTTTCCACTATATAGATTGAGTGCACTTTAAATACTACAGAATAGTACTACATACACAGACATACTGACTGTTCTACATACCTTATTAGTAACCCGAGGTGTCGTTAACTGTTGATTCAATCCTTTTCGGTTTGTGTTTCAATGTTCTTTGTAGCGTTCCGCTGGTGTATACGGATGGTTTGAATGTGTGATAACATATCCTTTTCTAGTTACATATTGGTAACATGTGGTATCCTGTCCACCAATTGCTGTTCCAAAGTAGTTAACTGGATGCCCATCAGCTGTGCAGCTACTCCATTAGCCGATACCATGGCAACAGTGGTGTATAAGTGAGTACTCCTTTTGGGCATTGTCCGTTTGCCTTACTTTCGAGGGAGATGGCCTAGATGTGTTATTGCAATATATTTCAACAGCTATATGGAGACACACATAGATATATTAGCTTCATGACTCCCATGGACTATGTGTAATGGCTAGACAATTTAGTTCTACATGTGAGTACAGCTGTTATATTTCGGAACAGTGCTACGTATGCAGGGTTTAAGTCTGGCAAGGATGTTTGGCCAGCTCAAGGCCATATGGCTATGCATGAACTGTTATGTGGTGTACAGTGTGCTCACCAGACATCCTTGATTTGGTGTACAAGTGTAGCATATTGTGCTGTTACTCACCAATTGCTAACACATCCCGGCACAACCCTCTGAAACAGGATTAGTGCAAACAAACCCTATTATATCAGCAGCTGTTCCATTGTATAACAGCAGCTATTTCACATAGGGCCATGTTAGTGTGTCTCTGACAAGGTATGTTAAGGCTTCTGCAGATGCTGTACAGTGTGTGAATGATTTGTGATGTTATTATAGTTTGTATTGTTCATAGGTTTATAGGTTCATAGGTTCATACTAGGCTATCTGCCCTAGGGCATTTATAAGCCTAGCCAGAATGTGTTTGGCTTTCGCCACCCATTTTAAATTTATTTTGCTATGCCCTTTTTCGAGGTTAGTATACTGTGCCTCTGTCTAACAGTGACACAGAAGTGATACCCAGGGTAAACCTACGATCTCCCATCCACTCATCAAGATTCCTCTTGAAGAGAGTCAATGAGGGACTCTGCCTAACCTGGACTGGGATTTTATTCCAGAGTGAAGGGAGCCTCTGGGTTATGAATCTGTCCCTCCAGCATGTCCTATTTATTTCAGTGCTGAGGTTCAAGTCTCGAGCGTAGCTCGATGGGATTTGGATTTTCTGAGGTGCAGCATGTCCGCTAATTCCGGGTTGGACATGGCTTTATACGTCAGGCACAGATCGCCTCTGAACAGGCGGTATGCCACTGAGTAGAGCTGGAGTTTCTTTAACCGGCAGCATATGGCATCTGTTTGAGCCCTTTGATCCTCTTGGTGAGGTACTTTTGGGGTCTTTCCAGTTGCTGCAGGTGTCTGGTAAGGTACATCCCAAAAGGGCATTGTACTCAATTATGGGCCTGATGAGGGATGAGTAAAGAGGCACGATGACCTCCCCTGATCTAGATGTGAATCCCTTCATGATTAGGTGGGCTATATAAAATGTTTTTCTAACCACTTTGGCCACGTGGTTGTCAAATGAGAGATTGCTATCAACTTGGGTCCCCAGGTCCCTAATTACTTCTTCTGTACTTAATGGATTATCACCTATGTGGTAATTTGTGGGCACTTTGTTTTTGCCAAAGGGGATGACTATACACTTTTTGGCATTTAGCTTGAGGCCATGGCTCTGGCACCAGTTGTCTGTTTCTCTGAGGCCCTTTTGGAGGATGCTTGTGTCGGCTGGAGAGTCGATTATGGCGCCCAGTTTGCAGTCATCTGCGAACTTGGTCAGCCACAGTCCTTCCGTGTTGGCCTGTACCTCCGAGAAATATATACCGAACAAGAGAGGTCCCAGGACTGAGCCTTGTGGGACACCACTTGTAACTGGTTTGGAGTCTGACATGGCTCCAGCAATTCTAACCATGTGGGTTCTGTCCTTGAGCCAGTTTACAAGCCATCTAGTGACATAGGGGTTTATATTTAAGCTGGTGAGCTTATCTATAATGCCTGAGTGGGGTATTGTATCGAAGGCTTTTGCGAGGTCCAGGTAGGCTGTGTGGACCACCTTCCCCTCGTCAATGGCCTTGGTGACTGTTTCAAAGAAATCAACCAGGTTTATGAGGCAGGATCTGCCCTTAACAAAGCCGAACTGGGTAGGATCCATTGTTTGTAGGTCCCCAATATCTTTATTTATGAGGTCCATGATGATCCTTTCCATAGCTTTGCAAACCAAGCTAGTCAGGCTTATGGGGCGATAGTTTCCAGGATCCGTTGATGCACCACCTTTATGGAGAGGGACCACTGGTGCTGTACGTCACTCTTTGGGCACATATCCTGTAGTAAGGCTGAGACTGAACAGTAGTTTTATGTTTGGGTTTAGCTCTTCTTGGAGTTCATGTAGGACGCAGCCCGGGACACCATCTGGTCCCATTGATGCTGTGTTTTTTGCTTTGGAGAGGGCGGTTCTTACCTGAGCATCTGAAATGTCAGGGGGGCAGCACTCTGCTGGGATAGATATTTGCCCTTTTGGTGGGGAGGGGAGGAGTTTGCTGAACCTGTCAGCTAGGATGTTGGCAATGTCTGTGGGTTCGTGTATTTTTGTCATTTTGGACTAATTCTGAGCATATCTGGGAATTACCACCCAGGTTCCTAACATAACTAAAGAAAGCCTTGTGATTATCCTTAGTGTCCTGTACAATTTTTCTCTCGAAGCTGGCCTTAGACAATTTTATGTGTGCCCGTAGTTTTTTGCTAATACTGATCAGTGATGCCTTCCCTTTTGGGATTTTGCTCTATCATTTAGTAGCTTCCTCCTTCTATTTTATAGTTTGTTTATGGCTGGGGTCCACCAGACAGGACGTCTGCCTTTGGAGGATTGGGTCTTGGTTTTTTTTGGGATCGATGATCCATGCATTCCTGAAGGTGTTCATAGAATGCGTTTATAAAGGATTCTGCGGTCTGGGCCGTATTTTCCACAGGCCCGGGGGCTTTGAAGGATTCCACCTCAGTTTTGAGGAGTGTGAAATTTGCTTTAGAGAAGTTTTTCACTGTGATTTTCTGGGCAGGGGGTGGGGTCGGGATGTGAATATCCAGTGAGGTTAGTTTATGGTCTGATCTTACCAGTGAGGGATACACTTCTGGTCTGGAGCATAGAGTCCCCATGTTGGTGATGATCAGGTCCAGTATGTTTTCCCCTCTTGTGGGAGTGGTAACAAGTTGTTCCATAGCATTTGAGTTTATAAATTCTAGGAACCTTTGGGCTAGGGTGTTGGAGCTAGAGTAATGCTCCCAGTCTATGTTTGGGTAGTTGACGCCACCCAATATAATGGTGTTTGGAGAGACCTTCATATTTTCCAGTGTTCTCAGGAAGGCCGAGTGGGGTTCCTGGGTTTGGGAGGGTGGTCTGTAGCAGGCTATAAACTGGAAGGCAGTTTTACCCACTGTTAGTTGCACATGGATAGTCTCTGATGCTTCGTGCTTTGCCACCAACCTGGAGGTGTGGGTATCTTTGATGAATATCGATACTCCCCCTCCTTTTCTGGTTCGGTCCAAGTTTTGGGGCCGAAAAGCATGGTATGAGGTATAACCTGGTAGTGCTGGGGTGCTCTCGAACCCTGAACCAGGTTTCTGTTACTGCACAGATATCGATGTTCTCCATGCTAAGGAGAGTTTCAAGTGCGTGCATCTTGAGGTTTAGACTTCTGGCATTGAGTAGCATTACTCTTAGTTTCTTATCCCTTGTGATACCTATGGAGGTGGGTTTGTCTTTCGAGCCTTGCCTAAAAGGCACTATGGGGTAGCAAGAGCCTTTGCCAATATCCGAAAGCCCAGGGTGACAGGTGCAAGCCGTCCCTAGCGAAGCATCGTGGCTTGTCGAGCATATCATCCCAAGCTGACAGGCATTGGATCCCCTTTGAATGACACCAGTACTTAAGCCAATTGTTGAAATTGATCATCTTGTCTTCATATTGTGGCATCATTCTTGGTGAGGGTAAGATGCTACTCAAGGTCAGGGTCATACCGCCTGGGCTACATGCTCAGAGAGCTCCTTTATGTCTCTTTTCATGTAGTCCAGGGAGGTACGTCTCAGGTCATTCACACAAGCATGGACAATGACTGAGTCATATTTGTACTTGCCTTGGAGTGACCTGAGTGCTTGTGTTATGTGGCAGATCCTAGCGCCCGACAGGCTGCTCACCGTGACCCTCTCCTTGTTCAGCCTGGTGAGTGGGACATCAGTGTGCCTGACGATAGAGTCACCTATTACAAGTGTATCAGGTGTGTTGTTTAGTCTTAAGGGCTGTGACTGTTTGGCACACTGGCTTTGTGAGATATGTGTTGCACATGTTTTGTTTTGGGGTAGCGGCTGCTTGGGTGTCTGCTTTGGAGGTCTCTGCTGCTTCGGCAGATCTTTATTTAGAGCGTCCGAGTATGTTTTTGTGTGATTATGTGTTTGGTTTGTAATATGTTTGTAATATGTTTGGGTGTGGGGCAGGGGCAGCCTGTGCTATTGGACTGCCAGACCGCAGCTCCCCCAGCTGTAAACAATAAAGAAATTAAAAGAAAAAAAAGATAAAAAAAAAATTAAAAATTCGCGGACTTTCCCGCATGCGCACTAGTCCGAACTGCTGCTGAGACAGTCTGGGGCATGCACAGACTGCTTCAGCAGCAGTCCAGACTGGGAAACATGTAAGAGCATGATTCCAGAAGTCTATGCAGTTGTAACTGCAATAGACTGAAACTCGCTCGGAAACTCATCGGAGCCGGACTGCAACTTCAGCAGTCTGGAAGATCTCGCGATGGGATTTGGAGCTATGTGGACACTGGACGGGCGGGAAGATATTTCAATGTGGACGGGCAGCTATGGATATATGTTATGGCACATTTTGGTTATATGTGTGGACGGGGATTTGGAGCAGCTATGAGATCTACTACAGGTAAGGAAGGTTGTGTGTGTGTGTGTAAATGCCCCAGTTGCTATATACTGGGTGTGCATGTGTTTGTGTGTGTAAATGCCCCAGTTGCTATATACTGGTGGCTAGACTCATGGTGGTGGTAGGGAATACCTCAGGCTTGAACCCTGTACCTTGTATGCAGGTGTTAAAGACCTGAATTCCCGACCAACCACCATTTGTAAAAAAACTGCAGATTTTTGCCTCATATTTGATCTGATCTGTTCCTCATAATATCTGTGGTTTCTAAATGTTGCAATGCTTGATATTTGATGGTGCAGTGGTAGCATTGTTGCCTCACAGCTGCAGGTTTTCAGGTTTGATTCTTGGCTGGGGTGCCTTCTTTGTGGGATCTGCATCTTCTCCCTGTGTTTGTGTGGGTTTGCTTTTGTGTCCTCCCATGTTACAAAGACATGTCTGCATTATTTCTTCCTGGGCCTCTGCTGAAAATTGTTTTTTTGTTCCAAGTCAGACTGTCCTGATTAACAAATGTTAAATAAAATTGACAGGCATTTGAATTACAGACTTCAGGTTTCTGAATGTTTAATTCCTTAAATATTTGATGGTGCAGTGGTAGCATTGTTGCCTCACAGCTATAGGTGTTCTGGTTTGATTCTTGGCTGGAGTGCCTTCTGTGTGCAGTCTGCATCTTATCCCTGTGTTTGTGTGGATTTGCTCTGGTGTCCTGCCATTTTACAAAGACGTGTCTGCAGTATTTCTCCCTGGGCCTCTGCTGAAAACAGTTTTTGTTCTTTCAGAAGTAAAATTGACAGGTATTTGAATTTCAGACATCATATTCTTCAGAAAATACATAGTAACACAACCTAAGTTTATAAGATGAATATTTGAAATTTGTCCTTATTTTTGGGACTGTATTACCCCATTATTGGCTTTGTCCTGTTTTTTTGTGCTAAGGTTGACAGCTATGGCAAGAACTGAATTCACTGAATATATTTGAGGGCTGTATTCCCTCATTACTGGGTTTGTCCAGGTGTTTTGTGCTAAGCGGTTCAAGGTTAACAGCTATGGTGAGAAATGAATTCATTAAATGATAGCCATTTAAGTTTCAGTCTTACACTCTTTCACAAAGCAGCTGATTTGGCATAGTGGTATGTTGCTCTGACTGTTTTGCACAGGGACCTTGGCAGTAAAATGTATGGTGGTAACACAGCCTTTTTCTTTCACAAAGCAGGTGATTTGGCATCATGGTATGTTGCTCTGACTCTTTTGCACAGGGACATTGTAGTAAAATGAATGGTGGTAACACAGCATTTTTCTTTCACAAAGCAGCTGATTTGGCATAGTGGGATGTTGTTCTGACTCTTTTGCACAGGGACCTTGGCAGTATATGTATGGTGGTAACACAGCATTTTATTCTAGCAACTTTCCAAGATTATACAAGCAGTGTTTAATGTGTCCCTGTTTTTTGGGCTTTTGACCCCCCCCCCCAATAAATTTGGCTTTTTCCAGATTTCTTGTGCTGTGAAGTTGAGATGCAGTTGAGTATTGAGTAGATTTTAGAAGGAGCTGTTGCATTGTTAATAGCACGACAGGTTGTGTACTTGCTTTTGATGCAGAAAGTCTAAAACTACTAGTAGCATCAACAGGAAAAAGTACATTAGATTCTTCTTTTAAACATCCATCCATCATAGTGGTATTGAGAATCCAAGATTAAAAGAGAAGTAAAGAAACAGTAAGAGAATATCTTGTTATAGCTAGCAGGAGAAAGGAAAAGGCATGGAACAAAAAAGGATTAGTCAGGGTTAGAACAAGGGCAGAGCCACTGGGAATAAAGCCATGATTTTATATGCTTCTTGAAAGTAGGTAAAGAGGTAATAGACATAAGTTCACTTGGAAGTTTGTTCCAGATGGGTGCAGTACAGTTGGAGAACAGACTATCCCCAGCTTTGTTGTTGGATTTGTTGGAGGCAGCTAGTAGTTTGGTAGCAGAGTGTAGGGAAGAGATGTTTTAATATGGGGAAATAAGGGAACAGAGTATAGTGATATTAGTGGGCTGATGAAAGATTTTGTGGGTAATGGTCAGTTGCAGAAGTCGTATATGATTTTGTAATTCTAGCCAAAAGACAAAAATAAGAAGCAAAAATGTATTCCTCGGGGGCATCAGACACTTTATTTTTCGATGAAACCATGAAATATAAAGGTGTTTGCTAGCAGCAACCTCTTCATTAGTTACAGATTTATTTAATGTGGACTTATTTAGATGACTTTTTTACTTCTTCAGAGATTGTGCATATTTACTGATAATGGTGGACTGTAGAATTGTGCATATTTACTGATAATGGTGGACTGTAGAATTGTCATATTTACTGATAATGGAGGACTGTAGAAGTTTGAGTAGACTTTTATGATGGAAATGTTCTGAACTGGGCAGTTTTGTCATTATGGGTGCATGCATTTTGTTTCATTGTTTACTGGAAAGATGTTCTGAATTGGGCAGTTTTGTCATTATTGGTGCATGCGTTTTGTTTCATAGTTTACTGGAAAATGTTCAAAATAATAGGAAGGTGTATCAAAGAGCACATGTATGTTTCATATGCAAGGGGCCTATGATTTGAAAACAGCCCAGAATTAATCTTTATCTGCCACTGGTAAAATGTATTTTCTTTGAATGTGGGTTTCAATGCTGTTTTAATGAATGTGAGTTTCAAGGGCAGAGAAGTTTTAATGGTAAGTTTGTTTAGCAGATGTCTTAGTGTTTGTGCTGTAAAATGGAAAATAAAACTTTCAAATGAAGTCCAAATCATCATAGAAGTAAATCAGTATGCACATTAGTGTTTATGGTAAATGGAGTGAAATAGCCAAGTAATGGATAATTGGAATGGCTGCAGGGGGAGGCTCCATTCGACCATGATTTTGTGAGGGGGAAGGGCGGCAAACGTAAAGACAGCCCCAGCTGAACTATACCTCCCAACTGTCCAGATTTTTAAAGAATGAATAGATTTTTGCTTCTTGTTTTTGTTTTGTTCCTCATAAAATTTGTGGTTTTCTGGCAAATCATTTAGGAATTAAGTCACTAAATAATGACACACTGAGTTTCAGACTTCATGACCTTCAGAAAAATGCATGCTAAAGTAAGACCTGTTGTTCTATCAACTGTCTCACTTTATACAAGAGCAATTTTTAGTACTGTTTATATGTTCCCCCAATAAATTTGGCCTTGTCCAGATTTATTGCATTAACAGGTTGAGAGGTACATGCAAATAAATTGCTTTATAGAATTAGGCATAGCCAAACCTCTCAACTGTCCCTGATTTTGGCTCAAAATGTTGCTCTTCCACCTAATAATCCGTCTGCAAAATTGCAATTTTGGAAGAAAACATGGAGGGTTTACAATTAAGAAATAACTGTAATAATCAGAGTTAAAGATTACTTTTATTTTAGAAATGCATGTAGATTCTTTTATTTTGTCAGCTGCTCAAGTTAGCAGTACTAATATTAAAGTGTCCCTTCTTTGACAGGTTCCCAGCTGTATTGTGTGGCTATTTTATATTTTTACATCACATTTTTGGTCCATTTTTCATAAAATTGTGTTTTTTTTGGCAAATTAGTGACAAATCATTAAAGACTGAAGTTAGAAAATAATGACAGACATTTGAGTTTCAGATTTCATACTATTCAGAAAATTCATACTAATGCAAGACCTATTCTATTATATTTCTAAGTTTATAAGAGCAATATTTAAAAATTGTCCTTATTTTTGGGCCTTTGTCCCACTTCTTTGTATGGCTTTGTCCAGATTTCTTGCTCTGAGGTTGAGAGGTATGACATGTGTCAGGGCCATCACAGTCAGCCAGAGACATTTCAAATTGTGACATACTTGTTGCACCCCACTCCCCCATGTAGTTACTCTGGATGTCTCCAAGCAAGGCAAGGAGTAGTTATGCAGTGTAAATGTACAGAGCATCCCCCCATCCAAGGTAGACACAAGTACTAGAGTAGCTTTTCATCTGTCCTTGATTTTTGCAGAATGGTCTGGTTTCTGTCATATTTTTGTACTGTTGATTTATGCTTATTACTCAAAGTGCCTGTTGCTCTGTGTTTAATTAGCAATACTTTAATGACCATCAGGTAAGCTTGGCTGAGATCGTAAGATGCAAGTAAGCTTTAATAAGCATACTGTTAAAGAATTGCCAACATTGAAAGCCTTTCTGTTGTTGAAATGTAGAGAATACTTAACTAGATAATGTATAAGCCTTGGGTATTGAAATGCATATGACAGTATTTGTAATAAAGGACAGGATTACATTATTTTAAGAAGCTCATTACACTTGGAGACTTCCAGTCAACTCAGCAGGCTTTACTCGTAAACTAAACAGAATGTCAGTTGTGTGGTCCATAACCTGTACAGTAATCCTTTTAAGCAATGTATCTTGAGCTTATTTCTTGTTTGCTTTTCATTTTTTACTTTGATCATGTTTTCCCCATGAAACAAGTAGATAGTTGTCAGGCAGCAGGCCTTTTTTTTGGATAAGAAACATTTTTACAACTGGAGGCATCAGAGATTTCTACCTTCAGCATGTTACTTGGTACTTTAATAAAGCTGAATATAAATTATAATTAGAACTGCGGTGCAAGAAGTGGTTTGAGTTGAGTGCTGCTTGTTTTTCTTATACTTGATTTTGACTGGCATTCCATTAATGTATTTAAAAGGTAATTTATTTTTTCATGCCTCACAACCTTTTTGTTACCGTCTAGATATTAAGTAAGCTGTTATGCAGCCAATGCATTGAAATATTTTTTATTATTCTACACTTCATTGTGTCTTGATTGGACTCTCATAATGACGGTTTGGCACCCAGGGCAGTGTATTTAGTTAGTTTTTGTGGTTTTGAGCAAAGCTCCTCCCCTTTCCAGTTGGCCACACCCCTTCTTCCCATTGACCCCACCCATTCAGCTGTCTCCTGCAGCCCCCCTTTGATTTGAAGTCACCAGCTGCCACTAGTGTGGGGGTGATGTTGGTGGGTGTGCTTAGCAGATGCAGGTGTGTAGGAACTGCTTTTATACATAATCGATATGTGTGTGAGGGTTCCTTCCCTATTTGAACACCTATCCTTTTGTGGACTAATACAATGGTAATTGCAGGCTGATTCATTAAGGCACTGTTATGTGGTTCCTGTATAGCAGGCAGGTGATGTTAGTCCTTGAATCCCTTTGGTAATACATTTGAATGTAATAACGTGTTGCTACATGATAGCTGTGTATTTCTGTCATAGGTATTTGCAGTCATCGTAGTTGTGTTGGTGACTGACCCTCTTTGGCTAGGGTTGCCACCTTTTCATATGGCCATAGTAGGACCTTTTCGGGACACACATCTGATTTTACAGGCCGACACAAACCCATGGTCAGTACAAGGGATAGAACTTTCCTTTCTTGCCTAATTATAAGCTTATTCTTGTAGCAGTTTAGTTGCTTATCCTGTTTCCTGTAACATGTAGGTATTTTAGATACAGAAATAACTATTGTATGCAACTATTACAGTACATATGGGACATAATTATGTCCTACAATCCCTGGACATTTGCCACGTTTAATATATTTGGTCAGGACACAACCGCCCAAAGAGGGAGCGTCCCTCGCAAAGTGGGACAGGTGGTAACACTATCATTGGCTCATGTCCATAGCACATATTTGTAATAGTGTATAGGCATATACTCTCCATATCCTTTGTTCATAAAGGTTGGTAGTGGTAGAATGTGTGATTGCTATGGTCTATGTTATACACATATATGAACACTTCAACCGCTGTATACGGGAGACCTATGGAATCCAGAAACCACAGTGTTCTGACACACACAGTACCGTGTAGACTCTCATACCCCACATTACCGACATTGACAGTAACTCGACAGTAACTCGCGAAGGTAACACGAACATGGAACACACACATGCACACACAGACACACTGCTACCCAACACATCCAAACAAACCATCCTACACTACGTATGAGTAGGTGGCCAAATCCCCCTACACCCCCCATGTAGGTGTCTGCGCCCCCCCATACCACCCCTACTTTAATATTCGACAACCTAGGTCATGCAAACAGATGCACAAAGCTAACATACAACCACACATTACAGTCCCCCAAGAACACACACCACACAAAGAACACACACTTACACACACTACAGCCCTAGGAAACACACGTACACACAGTAACCTACCCAAACCACAACACCAGAAGCACTGACTAACTGTCCATTAACATTGTGAGATTACACCTTGCACATCAGGTGTTTTGGTACTGTGTTCTTTCGGACCTTAAGCCTGGGGATTATGCACGCCAGTATGTAAAGCAGTCTGTATGTGGTAGGTATCCCATTTATATGTACCTCCATGGTTATGTAGATGTTGTTAACCTATCTATATATCTACATATATATATATGTATATCCCCATATATCGACATCTCTCTCTCTCTCTATATATATATATATATGATGTATATATCTATCTATCTATATATATATATATATATATATATATATAACATACACCTTTCATTGGGTACATGCCAGTTTGTCCTATTTCAACACAGTCCTACCGTTTGTGTTTTATCCTGTCAGTATACACGGCTGCCATGGGTACATCTCAGGTAGCTTAGTGGTATGTTATTGTGATGAATGTGTACATGGTTGCATGTTATCTTATCATGGCAGTGATATCTTACCTCTCAGAGCAGGCACTTGTAGTGCAAGGGTGATTAACGCACATTTCAGAGGTTGTGTGTTCCACATGTTTATTATTCTGTGGAGAACTAGCTATATATGCAAGCTGTGTTTAAGGTATACTATGTAACATGTACACATCTTTGAAGATTCCTGTCAGGGATACTCCCCATTATTTGGAACTACATCCCTGATTACATTATACAAAACCCCTCATTGACACTCCGGGGAATCCTTGCAGAGTGGGTGGTGACCAGTAGCTACACCCCAGGGATTCCGCAAGTGGCTCTGCTCCACAGAGGGACAGTTAGTTGATTGATGGGGTGGCGACAGCAGACACGTTTTGCCTATGCTTATTAGTGGCCTTGGCGGTTGGGCATGTACCTACCTATGTATCTATGAACCAGCACATACAGTATGGATACATGCTGATAGCTTAATTTACTGTTCAGGTATTGACTTACCTTGTGCCAATGGCGGTAGTGTGTACAATAGTTGAGGGCTACCTATGTAGGATGCACACAGTAGACCACCTATACAAGTCAATTTACAGTTGGTCGTGTGTGTGTGTGCCATCCATGTTTGCTTTGTGTGCAGGTGGAGAAGGGTGTCAGTCCATGAGTGCCTACACTGTCAGTGTGTGTGCTATATGTTCCCTCTTTGCCAAGGCATGGGCATACTGGGCACACCTCCGTCTGCCTACTGGGGCTAGCACAGGATGTTCATGGTCTGAGTCCCCCTGTGCCTGTGGGTCCCTTGGCAATGATGGTGGGCTGTGAGGGCCTTCACTATTCTGTCCCTGCTGCAGCTGTTTCTACAGGATCATATTGTGTAGCATAGCACATACTATAAAGATGTGGGCACATGTTCCTGGAGAGTACTGCAAGGCTCCACCAGATATGTCCAAGCAAGGGAACCGTGATTTCAGCATCCCAAACATGCACTCTATGATGATTCTGGTTTCTGCACGTGCCTCATTATGGCATTCTTGCGTGGCTGTGTGTGCATTTCTGATGGGAGTCACCATCCATGGTTGCAGTGCATAGCCAGAATCCCCCACCTGCTGGCCATATGGGATGCCCCCCCCAGCAAATACCTGATACAGCTGTGAGGCATGCCAGATGTGGGAGTCGTGATAGCTTCCAGGGCTGCCAGCACACACATCCATGATTGCACATGACCTGGAAGTTGATGGAGGGGAATCCCTTGCGGTTTATGTAGCACCTACCCTGCTCACTGGGTGGTGACTTGATGTGTATGTGCGTGCAGTCTATTGCACCCAGTACCTCCAGGTAGTCTGCCACACGGTGGAAGAGACATATATTGCTGGCCAACTCCTCCTGCTTTCGGGGTAAGTATATGTGCTCATTGGCATGTGGTAACATGGCATCCAGGAACTGGTGGAGTACCCTGGATGCTGATGCCTGTGAGATCCCCATGATATCCCCAGATGGCCTTTGGAAGGTACCTGTGGCTAGTATTCGCAAGCTTACACATACATTCGTGTCCACTGGGATGGGTTCCCCTCTGTTACTTCTGGCTCTGAGGCGTGGCCAGCACAGCTCAACAAGTTGCTTTATGATGTCCCTGTCCACCCTGTAATGCTCTACTATTTCCAGATCATGTAGCCCCTGGTAGGCTACCCTGTGTCTGAACACTCATCTCCTCCTCCGATGCCTGAGATGGTTTTCAGCATCATCCTCCACACCACCGTCAGTCTCCAACACATACTGGTGAATCAAAGCTATGGCAGCCAATAACATATACATATTAAAAGTTCCCTGTCTGTATACACCAATGGTGCAGAGTGTCTGGGAATACACAAGTGTGTGTGTGGGGCTTTCACACCTTATACTATTGTGCAATGGATG
This sequence comes from Protopterus annectens, assembly GCF_019279795.1. Taxonomy (NCBI): domain Eukaryota; kingdom Metazoa; phylum Chordata; order Ceratodontiformes; family Protopteridae; genus Protopterus; species Protopterus annectens. The sequence continues at coordinate 365,751,426 of NC_056737.1, forward strand.
ATGCTGGTGTAATTGGGTATGTTTGTGCTATTCCAGCTGCAGGGTATCTTAATTATTGGTTTTACAGCAGGTACTGCTTTTGTTGGGCCTTTGGTGTCGACTTACGCTTGTCTGCCGTGATTCATCTATTGCCCTTTACTTTTATTTTCAACCCGATTCACTCCCCATTGTCAGGCATGCATCCAGCTGCCGCCTTTCTTGTTTTGTGCTTCCACAACCTAGGATTGTGTTGGAAAATGTGCTATGTAGCTGATCTACTGCAAGTTTGCTTTAATCTGCTGTGACAGTTCTCTTTTCTTTGCTGTATGGCACCTCCCCTTTCCTGTTCTGCAGGTAGCTGGTAGCAGCCTTGTTAGCTGTCGTCTATGGCCCACTGTGAGTTTCTAGGTGTTAATTACTCATTTGTACTCCAATTACCATGCTGTAGCATTTCCTTATTGTCTTCCCGTATCCTTCCTGTTTCAGCTGTGGTGCCCGCCACGCACAGCTGTTTACCGGGTTTCGTGAGCGTTTTCATCCATGTTCACATGAACTTTCGGTTACCTTGTGTGTTCTCAGCTAAGCAAAGCTATGGCTACTTCCACACCCCTATCCTGCAGCTTTGCTTAGCAACACGCAACACAGATTAGCAATGATCCAATGTGCTTACAGCTACGGTGGCGCGCCCCTCTCTTGGTGTCATGTTTACCTCCAGGCCAATCCTCGGTGTTGTAATGCTTTGCCGTGTGGTACATCCTTATGCCGGCAGGGCATTTGTGGTTCAGTATTACTTGACTCATTTGCATGGCATTGACTGCTAATTCCTAGTTACCGCATGGAACACTGTCACAGACCCTTAGCAATCCTTGCGCCATGATTGTGGTGTAGCATGCATGCCATTGACTATTATGGGGATATCATGAATTGCATTACATTACATTTTTATGACATCTAAATATATTTTTCTTGTGATCCCATTTGCGCACCGATGCACTGCGGTTTTACTTTGCGTTGGTGTGGCCATGACATTAAATGTTATTTTTTATATGTTGTGCATGTTGTTTTATGCCATTGGCTATATATTTAGCTATTGGCATATATTAACATTATAGTACGTAAGTTTGGTCCGCCTTCATGGCTTCGATTTTATGTTTGACAAAATGCAAACCGTTTTTTTTTGGCTACACCTGCACATCTTCATGAATCGCTATATACCTTCATTTGCATGCTACACTGCTGCACATGGGGTAATTAGCATACATGCGCCGGGAGCTGCGCAGCTCTGGGGTACGCTGGTAGTGCACATGGAAACAGCTCTGACCTGAATCGCTTGACGGCCATATTTGGCTCTAGATCACCGATGCTACTCCGGCGCACGGCGCAAGCTTCATGAATCCTGGGGACTGTGTTTAGCACCAGAATCAAAACAAAAGTTAAATGTATGCCTGCCACTTCAGTGTGACCCTGGAGGACATGTTCAGAATCATTCCTATAAAGAGAATACAATGCATCTCTTGCAGAGCAGATATTCTCTGAGGTGACAGTGAAATTAACTCTAACTAGAAGCTGAGGAAATCTGAGAACTGCATCTGCTGCCTTCAAACAGCACTGCATTATGTGGAACTCTCAGAAGATGCAGTGTTAATGACTTTGTCTTCAATTCATGGTTACCTGAAACAGGAAGAATAGACAGCTCTTATACAATCCACTTCATCAGAGGAGTCTATAAATGACAGCTATGGAACAAGCAACAAACAGTAGTTAGATCCGAAGTAAAGTACAGATTCTTTAGCCTAACCTTTCCTCTGTCTATGGTCATGTTTGGGGTTGACATAGGCTTACTGCTGCAGTATCTGAGACATATGATGAGGAATAGAAAAATATAGAAGACTACCTTAGGAGGCCCAATGAGGGAAGAAGTCAAGCTAATACAATTTCTATAAGAGATCTCAAACATGCATCTCCCAGGCCTCAATGGCCCTCATACAAGCATAATGGTTAGGGAGGGAAGCAACTAATTTACACTCATAGGTGCAACGGTTATTTTTCATTATGCTTTATGGGAGTGCAGACTTCAAATGAGTGCATTATTCCTTGTGTAGTCCTCATGGTCATCTGAGATTGAGAGCGCTTTAGACAATGAAGGCCTTATATCCACAAGCCCTCAAGCAAACAATGTATCCATAATGAAGGATTCCATGAAAGAAAGACCCAGGACACTATCTGTTTTTGACAGGTGTAAGCACTGAAAATCTTCTGAGTAATGAACAAAGGACTGAGAAGGCATATGGTATTCAATTATGAAGAAATGGATATTATTGTGGCTTCTTAAATGAGCATCAATACTGCTTTCACACTTATGTTTAGAAACTCTGTATGTTAGTAACTCTAGCAAGACACTTTCTACAGTTACAGTTCAGCCTGATGTTTGTTTTTGAAAGAAGTTTTTTTTTTTTTTTTTTTTTTTGAGGAGGGTTGTGAGTCTAGAGAACTGCCCAGGGTGCTAAATGACCTAGCTACAGCTGTGGGAAAATGAGTCACTTCAAGGTATGCTTCTTGAGCTGGAGGGCCTCTTTGAAGAATGACCCCTCAAAAGGAAAGCAAGTGGAGGAAAAAAGCACATTGTCTCTGTCAATATGAAGCATAGGAGCATTTATTCCTCCAAAAACACCCATAGTGGAGGAATCAGAAAGAGGGGCAGAGATGCTCAACTCTGCCTACCATTCTTAGACCAACTCTGATGCTTCTACTGCATGGATGAGGGTTCAGAGTAATAGAGACTATGTGGTTCAGCCAGATGTAGCACCGTACTGACCAAGTCAGCACTGTGGAAGCATATGCCACAGTCAGCATAAGGAGAAGAAATGCTAGTGAAGGGCCTGCAGTCAGCCGTAAAACTAACTACTAAACCATGCTGCTATACATCTTCTCAATCGTTTTACACCATGTGTTCACAAGCTGTTCAACCCAGCATGAGACTGGGAAGGTCAAGCATCCAAACTTGGTCTGGCTGACTAAGATTACAGATGACTGCAACTTAGGGTCAGTCACTGTCTCCCAAATGAATTAGCCATCATGCAGGAAGGTTTTTCCCTAATAAATAACTGGCACTAAAATCATGGACTGAAACTAAATGCCAAAAAATGCATTATCATATCCTTTGGGAAGTCATCTACCCTAGGGCATTACTACAATGACAACATGCCAGTAAGTGTTGACCCAGTTGTTCAGAATTTGCAAACTTATGTGGACAGTAACCCAACTTTCAACATGTGCCCACTATCATAAGAAAGGTCTTCTATACTGCACAGCTTATAAACAAAGAGATTGTGTTTAGATTTCGGGTTTATATCTGACCATTATTAGGGCAATCACATCATATACTGCCCCCCTTTGACATGTATCTGCTCAGACGCATGCAACAACTGGAACAGACACAGGATTACATTACTAAAAGAATACAAGGCCTAAACAATATGTCCTACATGGACTGACTCAAAGCCCTGTTACTATACTCAGTGTCCTATAGACTGCTAAGAGGTGACCTATGTCTAGCATACAAGACATCCTCTGATCCAATACTGATGGATTTACTGCACATCAGCAAATAGAATGACATCAGAAATATTTAGTGTATGGATCTAAATCTCTTCTGCAACATCAACAGAATGGTTTGGAGGGACAGGTTTACATTGCAGACGATAATGCTGCTCTGGAACAGACTCCACATCCATATAAAACAAAGCTCATCTCTGTCCATCTTCAAGCACAACTAGGATTTATGGATGAGAAACAGAACATATACCCCAGAAGTGCCCCCTTGTACAACTAATGGACAGAGGCAGATGCTAAATTATTTATCCCATTTTTGGATCACTCAAGTTATCTATGGTAAGATCCCAGCTATTCTTACTAGGTGTAATATATAATTATTGACTGTTGAATAGGCAAGGGCAATCTAACTCCAAATGGGATACATTAATTCAAAAACCAGAATGGAAATTGTCTAGGCTTAAAATAGTCCACAAGGGCAGCTAGCCTATAAACCTATGACCCAAAAAGAGTGAGAGGATATGCAAAAGGTCATGTTACTTAAATTAGGTTTCTCTGAGAAAATTTGATTTAAATTTAGTTCAGAATGCAGTACAAGAGATTAAAGATTACAGAGCTTGTGGTAGAGAGTCCCACTGCTTTAGAGCTAAGAATAAAAATCAGTAACTGGTTCACTATAACTTATCTTGAATTGTTTGTAAGATGGGAGCTAAGAGGTCATATAAGTTGAAATTATAGCTAGGATTTTACAATGGTAGGAAGATTTCATGATTTACTAGTTTCAACAAATGAAACCCAAGTAAAATGTTTAGTAGGAATCCATTGAACGTTCTAAAGTATGTACATTATTTTTTTTGGAGGGGGGGCATGGTAATAATTAAATATACCTTGACAGAGGTGACAAAAACAGTATTAATCTTTTTCATTTGATAGGCAAACAGTGGAAGGTTATATTAAAGTTGGGTAAAAGTACACCTTTTCTTAAAGCAGACCTAGAAGATTATGTCCAAAAACATGTTCTAATCCAAAAGAGTTGTTACTTTTGCTCCATTTTTTTTCTATATAAAGTTTAACTTATAGCTTTAAATCCAACTAAATTCCTATTATTTGAAAGAGAATGATGCCTCTAACATGCGTCTTGCAAAAGTCTTTAATATGCCAAGATGGTGGAACATTTGAAAGTTTTTGTTAGCAGCAAAGGTACTGGCTTTAGCTTTTGCAGAGTTTAAGATTACATTCATTGTGTTAACCTATAAAGCCAGATGGTGAAGGTTGTCTTGCCTTCTAGTTGTGTTTCTGAAACATAGTCAGAGGACTTTAATCTCTAACAGACCATGCCATCAATACAGAGGAGGAGCACAAATAAAGGGTTAATTTATTAATGAAGAAAGAAAATGCAGAGGGTAAAGACTGCACCTTGTGGGGATCAGATGAGACAATCCAATTTTAATCTAAAACCTCTATTAGAAACTAGTCTATGAACCAGACAGAGGCAAATGGACTAATATTAATTTTTAGTAGAAGCTTGTGAATGTTCTACAAACATAGAATACTCTTAGTGTCACAAAAATGCACCTTTAAGGTTCCCTTTGTCAGTGATGAGTAGACTGTCATTTGCCAAAGTCAGTTGGGCAGCCACTCTACTTTGATCAGCCTCAAATCCATGGTTTTAGAGACAGTAGAAAGTTATCTATTAATGTTTTCAGAAATTTGGTTGTAAATGGTCTTCTCTAGAATTTGACTTAAAGTGGCTAAAATAGATATAGGTCAGAGATCTAATGCATAGTTAATTGAACTATTAGCCAAACATGTAAAACCTAAGGCTGCTTTCTAGTTAGATGTCACAATGTTTTGATATAAATATAAACTGTAGATGTGCTGAGGAGGGAGAATGATGAAATCTTTGTACTGTTTTCTAAACCAGGAGTCTATATTGTCTGCATCTGTGGAAGCATGTCAGAGTTTGCCAAGCAGTTGTTCAATGCCGTTATGTTAATGCACTCCCTTTTTATTACACAGTTTGAAGTAGAATTGGGGGTAGAGAAATGAGGAGAATTCTATTTACAGTGTAATACAGTGGAATTCCTTCAAAGAGGCTAGAACAGGAAAGTAAACCTTGGATACACTGAATTACTCTGGGTGATAAAGAGTCACTGGGTTGATTGCAACAAATGATTAAGCTAATTTCATACCAGCATCGTCTGGGAATACCAAAGTGGGATTTTTGTGTGCTGTTAATTTAATTTGCTTTGTATGTGTGGATTGCTCACCTAGCTAGGTTACACAGTAGTGTAAACCTAGAGCACACATCTTGGTTTGGGCAACTTTACCAGCTATGCCACTCATAATCTCTAAGTCCATGGCAAGCTTTTACTTCACTTATAAGCCATCGTTTTTGTTTGGGTTTAATCAGCACAGGCATTGTAGGAAAGAATCTGTACTGCAGAAGGGCCAGGCACGTGGAAAGGGTTTCAAGCAGCCCAGTTAGGGTCATGGGAGGAACAAAATTGTCTCCAGTTTCATGAGGATAGATGTGACTAAGATCATTAATGTTTGTCTGATTTATTTCTAAATGCAATCCGAGATGGAGGATTTATTCTGCAGTAGGCATTTAATCACTGAAGGGCAATTCAGATGCTCACTTGTCATACAGAACATCTAAATGTAAATGCAATAAACGTGCTGGACAGGCAAAGAAACAAAGGAAAGGACTTATACCTGAACTTTAGGTAAATTCTGCTTTTCATGCTTTGTTTCATTTATATTTGAAATCTTGGAAGAGCATCTAGCTGGCCCTTGCACTGTTCCTCCTACACTGCTGCTAAATGTTGAACTATGAAAAAGGCTCCAAGTTTCTCTTGATGTTAGTGAATCAAAGGGCTGAAACACTGGCAGTGACAGCAGCCATAGAGATGTGAATCTGGTCAGAAGCAAAACCAGAAACATCTGTTGTGGTCTACAGTGATTACAGGTAGACTTTGAAGGCCTTTGCTTTTTAAAAAGTGAAAGTGGGTACTTTCCTAATATCTACAGTGGCACTAAAATTGTGCTTTTAACAGTAAACAGCATCTGAAGCCAGGTAATGTAGTTTCTAAATGTGGATTTAGATACAAAACATCAAAGGAAAATCTCCCCATCCATACTTTGGAGAGGGGTAAACCAAAAAGGAAAGCATAGTTTCAAATTCAGTTTCAATCCATTCTACAAAGTCAATGACCAGCAGACAGTGGTGTGGAAAATATTATAATGTATTGTTTGTGCTAATAAGCACATACCATAGAGTGAATAATCCATCATATTTGTGGAAAATATTATAATTTATTGAGTGTTTGTGCTAATAAGCAATTACCATAGAGTGAATAATCTACCAGACTGGTTTCTGCTGTAATAATTGTGCCTTCTTCAGTGTAGCATAACAGATAACAGAACAATTCCTGCTATTTAAATGTGTGGCAATCAAGCCTGATGTCAATCACCCAAAATTCTTAAAGGTGCTCATTCAAACCTGGAGAAAATAGACCTCCTAACTTAATAATCCATTTTCTCCATCCAATTTAAAACATCATGCCAACCTGCAGTTTTAGATCTGTTTCATTTAATCTTATCAATAACTGTAAAGGAATACCTGGCCTTGGGGTGTTTAACTATGTGTTTATATAAGGCATTGGTAAGGCGTTTATGTCTGATATCACACAAATGTTCTGCTATCTGAAAATTTACTGCCCTAGAAGTCTGCTCCACGTTAAAAGCTGAGTGATTCTTACTATCTACAGATCAAGGGTACGGCAATGGAGGCATCATTTGCCCCTATATATGCCGATTTATTTATGGCCTACATTGAAGAGCAGTTAATATATGAGTTCTCACAACATTTTTCTACAGGACATGAACATATGGAGGTGTTACCTTGATGATTGCTGGTTGGTATGGAGATCTGATTCTGAATATCTTCAGGAATTTGTAAACTATCTTAATGATAATAAATGAGGAATTCACTTTACAGTTAATTACAATTCTGACCAGATCACTTTTTTGGATGTATTGATTACCAAACAATTTGATAATACTCTTAAATCTGAAGTCTACCACAAGTATCCCCAGTATAATTCGTTCCTCCATGCCACCAGCTATCATCCACCACATATTTGTAAGAACATCCCTAAATCTCAATATATGAGAATTAAATGTATATGTTCAGATGACAGCTATTACCAAATCTTTAGGGATGACCTAACTACCCGGTTCCTACAAAGAGGCTATAAGTTGGGACAAGTGTTACATGCCAGAGACATGGTTGATTTGATACAGTGGGAGCCTCTACTTGAATGTCAATCTAGAGTTCCTAACACCAAACAAGTGATACGTTTAGTTTCAACCTATGAATGTAATACAGCTAGATTGGTTAACAGTGTGCAATAAAATTGGAGTATCCTTTTGGCAGATAAGCTGAACACTATGTTACAGGATAGATGTTTATTTTCTTATAGGAAGGGCAGGAATTTGGGATCCATCTTTAGCCATTACAAGAGGGGACACAGTCCATTATGCCCGATGATACAATTCACTCTTTTAGGGGACCACCTAAAGGGACATTTCTCATGTTGTCATAGTATGTATTATCCCAACATTAATAAATCAAATCATTTCAGCAGTAGCAATACAGGCGTGGTCTATATTATTTCTTGTTTTGGGAACTGTCAAACCATCTGGGTGATTTATTTGGCAACATGTAGCTGCTCAGCTTTTTACGTGGGGCAGACTTCTAGGGCAGTAAAATTTTGGATAGCAGAACATTTGTGTGATATCAGACATAAACGCCTTACCAATGCCTTATATAAACACACAGTTAAACACCCCAAGGCCAGGTATTCCTTTACAATTATAGATAAGATTAAAGGAAACAAATCCAAAACTGCAAGTTGGCATGATGTTTTAAATCTGATGAAGAAAAAATGGATTATTAAGTTAGGAGATCTTTTTTCTACAGGTTTGAATGAGCACCTTTAAGAATTTTGGGTGATTGACATCAGGCTTGATTACCACACATTTAAATAGAGGGAATTGTTCTGTTATCTGTTATGCTACACTGAAGAAGGCACAATTATTACAGCCAAAACTGGTCTAGTGGATTATTCACTCTATGGTATGTGCTTATTAGCACAAACACTCAAATTATAATATTTTCCACAAAAATGGTGGATTATTCACTCTATGGTATGTGCTTATTAGCACAAACACTCAATAAATTATAATATTTTCCACACCATGGTCTGCTGGTCATTGACTTTGCTGAATACTAATTTTGGGACCTGGCAGCAGCCTTACTTGCAGGGTTTTTATGCTTTCTGGTTTCTTTTTTTGCTTTCTCAATCCATTCTACCAATAATTCAGATTAGTTCAGTCTGCTTGGTTACATAGTTCAATTGCAGAAAGTAAGCCTTGCTTACAAGCACTTTAAGCAGTTGTAGTTATCTTTCATATCGCAGGATAGCAGTACATTCCTGTTTGAAGATAATCAGTACAGTTCAATGTAGCAGCAGTACTCCTCCTGATTTCTCCACAATATATTTTAACATACCATGCATCTGGATAACTCTTTTCAGACTACCCTAGCCCTGTCAGTTAATATTCTAAAGTCTACTGCAGGTACTCCAGTTACAATAGCTATAGCAGACTGCTCTTGATTAGTTACGTAGGAGACCTGTTTCTCTTTGGACCATGATCCTCCTCCTGGAAATACTCGGCATTTCTCTTCACTGACTTGCCCCTGGAACATACCATGTGTAGTGTAACTAGCTGCTAAAGCCTCACTTTGCTTTCCTGGTGTAGTCAATATGTTACATTACATAAGATCCCTTGGACATGTAGAAAGTGAATAGCCAGCCTTAGTCCACCCTGAAATGTTTTTCATTTTTCTCTCTCTTCAGGGTTAGAATCATATTGTTAATATGTTTAAACCTAAACACAATGCTATAAAAAGAAAGTTAATAAAATACAAACAGCTCCAAAATAATATAAATCTGGTTTCAAAGTCCAGTTGTCCTAAACTACACACCAGACTGTAAAGATAGATTTTTAGATTTCTCTTAAAGGCAGCCAGTATGAGACTAACCACTGAGGCAGGAGGTCCCAAATGTGTAGCACATTAAAGGAAAATAGGTGCAGAAACTTGATGAGTCAAGCTGTAGCCTTCGATTCTCTGACAGCCCCTAAAATGGCAGAACTCATGGCCCTGGAAGGTTTATAATGGCACAGGAATTCTTTCATGTAATAGGAATCCATGAAGTACAAGGCTAGACAGACTAACACCACACATCCTCAGGTAGAAGAAAGTGCTTAATTGAGGCTATATTCCTGACCACAGGTGATATCTAGTCCTTAAAGGATAGTCTAGATATCTACTGAAAAAGCCATACCTGCCATGTCTATAAATAATACAGGGGATCAATATGAATTCCACAAGGGTGTATGAGTTGCCATAGCAACACTCTTAGATATGTCAAGTTTCAGCCAATTAACAAATATACAGGATGGTTTGTCTTCCAAACTAAATGAAAGTGTTACAAATTGACATCCATGACATAGAAAAAGAGAGGTATAAAAGAGGATTGTTTGAATACTAGCAATAGTGTAAGCCCTTTCTTTGAATAAGATCCCCCAGTGTAAGTATACATACAGAGAGGGGACATATCAAAAATAATCTTAAGGAGCCATTTGGAACTCCAGAAACTAGAAGGAAGGGGAAGTGGTATTTACTTCAGACAGAATTCTGAGTGGTAGGAAACCGATTAAGGACAGTACAAGAAATTCCACAGTATACCTGAAGACACTCCAAATAGGGTGTCATGGTCAACTGTGTCAAATGTTGAAGACAAATAGTACTATTAATCTCTCACCAAAAGATGATAATTTACTATCCTAGTAAAGGCAGACCCAGTGTAAGCTCTTGTTTGTACTCTAGTATGAAATGGGTCATGGCTCTATATTTCCTACACTTTACAAATACCATTTCCTCTATAACTTTACCTATAAACGAAAGTTTAGAAAAAAAGGAAAGATTTATTAAGATAATCAAGAATAAGTGTGGAGTTCTTTAAGATTAAATACTAAGTTCCTTTTAAAAGTGTTAAAAAATGTTCACTACTCAAGGAAGCATTTAGTATTAATATACAACTGGTCATAGCACATCCAGGCTAATATGAAGTAGTTGACTTGAATATGGGTCTAGTCCACAAGTTGCTGGGTGGATACTTGAAAACTAGGGTACTGAGCCCAGTGTGATTAGGAATCTGATATTAAACATACACATAGACTACTGAGCTAACAAGGAATTATTTATTAGAAGTGTAGCACTTCAGTATGACAAGTATCACAAACTTCATCAGCACATAAAGCACCACCTGTTCAATCAATTCAAATAAAATACTGAAAGTCTAATGATCAAATCACATGATCTCAATCACCAATGACAGATTTCTGTCGTTGCATTAATTAAACAAATTATCTACCCCTACAAGATTAACCTGCAAAAGATTGAAGCACAAAAAAAAAAAAAACAAACAGAAAAACGTTTAGCAATGTTTATGCAGGGAGGCAAGTTCCACACTTCATCCCCCAACCCATACCTCCTGCTAATTATATATACCAACTCAGAAACTGTACTATAGTGTTGAAAGAGCTAAACCCCCCTCCACTCTACCACAATGTTGGGCAATAAGCTATCAGCATTTGTCAAAATACTGAAATTTTAACTTAGCATGCTGATAGTACATGCATTCCACATTTTGAGCAGACGACACCCACAATAACATACTTATTGAACAGAACAGCAAACATAATATAATATATCAATATGTCATATTAAATAAGTAACATAGGTGGATCGTCTTTATTTTTGTGTGCTTTGGGTATACTATAGATCACTGGAAGTCTATTCAAATTAACATTTAAAAAAATTCAAAGATCTCAGATGTAACAAGATCATGAGAAAACATATCCAACCAAGTGCTCATCTACTGAGCAATGTACTTTATGGACTTCATTCAAAGAAACTGGTTCAATAAGGTTCCTAACTTGCTTCAGTAATTTAATTATAAAGATGTACCTCTCCATATACATTTATACTACACCATAACCCTTCCACTGTGCTCTCTGGAATTAAAGATCATCTATCTTTTAAAAGTATATTAAAACTATGAAAAGTATAAAAACTAAATGAATTGGTGAAGTAGGATGATCTTTAATAATGTTTTTATCTAGCTGTTATTTAATGTCACTTGATGAATTAATTATGCTGTTTTCTTTGAGGAATATGTTATTGGTAATTGAGATCATGCAATCTGATCATTTCACTTGCAGTATTTTAGTTGGTATCTTACGGCCCAAAGTAGTTTGTTATACTTGCCAGATAGAAGTGCTATACTATTAATAAACAATCCCTTGTCTGCTTTATGATGGTGGTTTATGCTATGTGGAGTTTCAAGCTCTATATACCAGCTTAGAAGTTTGTTCACTTTTTGGGTAGGCATTCGAAACTGTGAACCTCTAAAGACACTGTCATGGTTATTACAAAGATTACCCCTTGAATGTGTCATAGTAGAGGAAAGCATCCTCAGAGATGCAAGCTTAGCTGCAAAATATCAAGTGGCCAGTTCATGTACTACAGTTGAAATAGCTTGCTAGGTAGTCGGATAAGCCAGATTACACAGCTTGTTGGCCTTTCAGAGCACCATGGTTAATCTGCAAAGTAGGTCTCTTTGTATAGAAACACTGCCTCATTATATCAGATAACTGACAAAGTAGATAATGCTCATCAGGCTTAAGTCTAACCTCTGTAAGTCCGGTCCTCCACAACTTATGACCGAGCTTCCATCATACTTTCTAACAACCATAAAAATTGGAATCAAACCAAGGTACACATGGAGCTGAGTAAACCAAATGCACATGAGAAGGGGCCAGCAAATCAAGAGAGGTTTCTGCAGCCCTGTAAAATGTTATAAGCAGTTCATCAAGACTGTTGGCTATGGTCTCAAAAATAAAACATTTGAATGCAGGAGTAAACTGATCAATTGTTCCTGCATTCCAAAAGTTCAGTATCAGGGATAATGTAAACAAAAGCAAATTAACTACAGAATCAACTAGGTAATGGCCAGACCAAAACATTGCTTTTACCACCTAGTCAAGAATTGTTACATTGAGTTGGAACATCTAGTCCAAGGTATGTTCTAAACTGTGGGCCACAGAGCTAACTACTTGAATGAAGTTGAATTCCTTGTAATAAAAATAATTTATACAGCAGGACAACACAGTTCTTATTACCGCAAATGTTGAAGCCACCAAAGACTAACAAACTTGGGTGCCCCTACAATGAAGTATATAGGAAAGTCCATAAATTCTTAGAGCAATGCTCTCATATAGTTGGGTGGATGGTAGATGAGGAGGTACCCACAGCTTGATTTTGTACCCAGAACATAATTATAGGACCTGATAATCTGCATCTAAATCTGGGTTATACTCAGGCATCATCAATAAAACACCACTACCATACCAATCCCAATTATATCACTTGTAGAGCACTGAATTATGGACAAACACTGAATACAGCAACCACCAATCATGGGCTAAAGCCAGAATCCAACAAGGTTTCCACAATAAATACCAGGTAAGCATCTCAAAATAATGTGAGTGAAACTAAAAGAGTCAGCATTTCTAAAACCATTCTGGGATGTAAATTGGAAACCTGGGTACACTGCACTCTGCACAGGAACAAAGAATGAGGAGCTGTGGTCAGTTTCACACCAGTGTGATATATGATAACCAAAACAACAAGACCCCATGCAAAGGGTCAACCACACCAGTCTAGCTCTGAATGAAATATGTGTTGGAATGACAGAGATACAGTTGACCAGAAAATGGAAAGTCAGGGACAGCGTTTATCTGTGGAACAAGAAAATAAATAAATAAAACCCAACCACATGCACACTCTCACAGCTTAATGAAATCATTATGCTTGTGAGGAACTTCAAGATCAGGCAAAGATTTGTGGGATGGTTACTAACCAGTGCTGCTGGAACCACAGTAGTGTAGTTTTTTTGGGGTGGTATGCTGGAAGCCCAAAAGAAAATGGTGTGAGGCATGATTCAGCAAATCATTTGCAAACCCATAAGCCTTCAAATATTTGAATGGTCAGAACAGTAAAGGTAAAGATCTTCCAGTTTGCAAAGTTCTTACTAGACATGCAGCTACTGTATCTGATTCCTGTACATATAACAGACTTATTTTTGTCAGCATTTGGGTGCTAATACCACCATGATACCTAACACTCTCTATGTTACACAAAAGTCACTGTTTTAGTCAGATAAATGATACATAATAGACCTTGCACTTTGCTCATTCTAAAAAAGCATACCATGGCACAGAGGTTCATTACAGATGGAAAAAGGCTGTGCAGTCATCGTTTCTGCAGTAGGCTGATCAGAGGCCATTTCTGACTGACAGCAGGACTGCCTCTGAATAAATGCTCATTCATTTAATCTCATCACAACTTTTACTCTACCAATAGTTTGTAGAGTGGCAAATGCTAACACTATGACATTCCACCATACAATTAGTCTGGAGAATCACTTGCTTTTGAAACAGAGGTGGCCGTAACTTCATATAAAATCAGCAGGTAATGCAATGGTGATCTAGCCAGCTACACAAAGTCCTTTTCTCCTGCATCTCTATACAACTTCCCCCAACTACCCCTTGCTTCTGTGTTCATCTCTGCATACTTTATTTATGCATGCTTTGTTGACCGGATTACTGCCTCTGGGCCTATGACCTCTTTACAGGGAGATCTACTGGAAGATCTTATTGATAGCTGTACTGAGTGCCAGGTGCCATCAGTAGGTCAAGTGGTGTGAACCTAGTGACAAAAACATAAATAAATCAATATTTTATTTTTGTATTTGTTAATCTGCATAGTCTGACTTTTATAGGAGGCCTAAGAAGACAAGCTCCATAACAGGATGTCAGTGATTTATACAAGAAGGTATAGCGGTGAATGTTTACAATTGATTTCAAACAAAAACATTTACAATAATGTATAAACAGATAATTAGATTACTGCAACACATTTACAAATATTTATATATCATATAATGAACATCAAATGTTACATTACTTTCAGTAAGTTTGACTGCTAAAGGAGGACATATGTAAGAGACATGAAATAAGCAGAAGTGGGCAATAGTAATATTATTATTTAAGGGACAGAAATGAAAAGGACAACATTTGAGTATAGTATATGTGTGATACTAGTTGCAAAGTGTGTTTTTCAAAGGCAAAAACAAAAAGATGAATGAAAATCTGTCTGCTGGTGTTATTTTATGTGAAATAATATAGTTTATGGTGTCATTGTGGTCTGTCACATGAGCAGGAAATTTGGTTATTAGAATTTTTTCTTACTTGTGACTGGAATTTTTGAGGTTTAGCTCTATTCTGATATCATTCGGCTATGAGTTATGTGTTTTCGTATCATAATAGTAGAACATGGAAATCACCATTGTTATTTAGTTTCTATATAAGTAGACGATTTTGATTTTTATATCTGAATTTTCTGGTTGGAATATATTTTTGTATCAGGTATTTTAAGGTAGGATATTATTCAGGCTTAAACAGGATATTGTGATCTAGGGTGCTTTGAGGTTCAAGCCCATGTAGCTGTTTTAGTACAATTCAATGGTTAGCCATGCTTTGAAAAGTTGTTGCAAAGTTAGCTACTTTACTGTAACACTGTTGCTGTGTTTTTAAATGGACTGGGTAGATATTTAGTAGGACAGTAGGGGCACAGGGTGGTAGAAGAAACTAGGCGGTGGTTAAACGGCTAAAGTCTAGAAGATAAAGTTTGGATTTTTATAGCTGGCCCATGTTTTGGCATGTTTCTTATTATTAGCAATGCCACATAATAAAATAACTCTCAGGAAATGACAGTTTCAAATATCTTCAGGATCATAGTCTCATATAACATCATCTCTGCACCTACAGACTTACTTCATTTCAAAGGAGGTTAATAATTAATTAATTTCATTTCTAGTAGCTAAAGAAGCACTCCAGATTAAAAGATGCACATAATTGGATATTGTGCAAGAATGCAGAATGCAACTCACTTAAGCACAAAGACAGAACTATATCCTAACTGCAGACAGACAGGCAAGGTTTCAGCAGAATAAAAGATACCTGAAAAAACACTTTCTGACATACCAGGATAGCCCCAGTGGGAATCTATATTTAGTATACCATGGAGTTAGTAAAAGAGGTAACATGCAAGAACAACAGTTCAAAAGCTATAAAATGATTGAAGGAATGAACTGCTCAAATTACTTAACAGACTGCTGTTTTTCATAGTCCCCTACCTCACGTTATGAGATGTGAAAGCAATAACAGCCAGAATATGAGAACAAGCCCATATAAACAGAAGCTTTGTGTGCATCAAAGGCATTCATTTCAATGGTATTCAGAATTGTGGTTTCAATTACATTTTATGTCTCCCTAACCTCATTACATTTCCCCATATTTTTCTTTATGAATCAGCATTTCAGATTTCTAAAAAGCTAAGAGTCAAGACACACATTTTCTTTTTCCCAGTCCTGCAACCTCTAACAAGACTACAAGCAAAACCATAACATCATTTGTGGGAAATACAGTTATGAAGGCACAAAGTCTGACAGACTGTCTCAGTCCATGAAAACAAAATGTCTGTTGGCAACAGCATGTTTTCTTTCCTTGAATTGCAGGGTACATTTTAGCATCAGACAACACATTGCTTAAAATTAATTAAGGTTCTGCTATTCTTAAACCCAGAAGACAAATTTCTTCTGTATAGACAATGGTCTCGGAATACACAAACTGTTTTTGGAAGAAAATATAATCTGTTTCAATACTGTTTGCAATCAAAGTGTCACTCTATTACAACTCATTCAGGGTACAGATGATTGCTTCTATAATAAAAACACATCACAGCCATGATTTACAAAATTACAACAAAACAGACAATTCCAAACCACAGTGCTATTAAAAGCTGTGGTCACTAGGCTTACCTCCTCATAAACATTGTTAATGCTGAAGCCTTATCAATCAAAGTTATTGATAATGACTTATACTGCTATATATTCCATCAGAATTTTTCTTCTCAATAAAAGTAGAAGTGTTAATTGCCTTATGAATGAAAATGCACAGGGATACTTATTTTCCATTTTTCAAGTTAACAATATTAGTAAATCCCAAATTTGGATGGCCTGAGAGTTGAACAAACATGATTTTCATGGAGTTTGCCATTTTAGGCCAAAACTAACACACCACAAAATGTATTTATCATATGTGTTATTTATAACATTGTCAGCTTGCATTACTGAGAGCACTGTGCCTAGAATCTGTTTTATCAAGATACATATTGATACAGAAAAAAAAAATAATGAAATCACCATAATGACCAGCAATTACATTTAAAAATCACAGGTATAATTCCTGGATTTCATCTCATGAAAACAGAATTTCACTTTTGTGCAGTTTTTTGAAAACTGAAAATCAGTGTCGGTGAAAATGTACACTTTTTCCATTCAGATCTTCAGTTAATTTTCTAAGTTTGACCTAACTGGATTTCAAAATAGTCCAAATGGCAGTGCAGGTACTGTGTCAGTAAGTAAGATTATGAAAACAGGTTCTTGAAGGTGACCTGCAGAAGAGCACATGTTGCATTTCTCAAATCCAATTAAGAAAAAAAAATATTTAAAAACAGGTTTAACATCAAACTTTAAAAGATGAAAGAGCATTCACTGCTGAAGCGAAAGTGGCAGAACATGATTCTAACAGTCTATTTTGGACTTTTCAGTCTTTTCCTTGAAAATATCAGTGTCCTCATAACAGCTCATTTCTGAATAAAACAAAGTCAAAATAGTGGGTCTGTGTGTGTGTGTGTGCGCACGCGTGTGCGCGCGTGTGTGTGTGTTTTGGGGGGGGAGTTGATCAAAAATGGACCTCGTTCAGGTTTGAACCCAAATCACAAGCAATTTACCAAGCACAAGACAAGAGACAGTAAAACACACATACACCATGACAGAAAGCAGCAACAAAGAGAAAAAAACAAGACTTTCACATCAAAGAATATAGCAACAATGAAAGTTGATACAGTTACTGCTTTCATATTGTGAAATCTTAAGTAAATTAATAATTCAAGGACAATTCAGTGAAAATGTCCCATATGTCTGACAGAGAGACAATGTTTTATGCTCAGTGTTATAAAATGATGCCACTCTGACAAGACTGGTTTAAGAATTTATAATTTATCACTCATGTCAACACTGGAGCAAGATGTCATGCCCATGATAGTGGTGCCGAAGGTTTGAGCAGAGATAGTGCAACCAAAACATCTGAAGAAATGGAAGAACCATCTGGTTTTAGACAGCCTGCCTATTTTGGATGAGCTGAGGAAGTCGTTGCAAAAAGTTTCTACACCAGGGGCTACTGGAGGAAGTACAGATAACACTAATGAGGCAACAGAGAAGAAGACAGGCACATGCTCATTTGAAAGTCTGAGCCAGCGTGGGAGATGGGGGCACTGTTCAATCAATGACAGGTAAGGTATGTGAAATGGAAACGTCATCACATATGCAGTGTATTTGTTTCTCTCCTTCCTTGTCATCTGTAAGTAGGGCCTGTGGATAAAACAGCAAATCAGATGATCAGCAGGCAACAGGTGCAAAAATTACACCAGAAATACAAAAGTCATTCAGTGAAGTGCCAATGCTTTGTAATAGTAAAGATAGCTTTTTTTTTCTTAAAGAAACCCACTGCAATTGCTTGTTTAGTGGGTGAAGTGAAACAACATGGCTACTTTTTACAAGGACAGGTATTTGGTAGTATTTAATTTCCCTTTCTTCTCAGAATAACACCAGTTTTTTTTATACCTCCATGCAATTCTCTCTCATTCAACCAAGCCAGCTCGTTCTGTACAAATAAGTAGCCATGATTTATCCTGATCTTTCTACCTTCTTTGGATTTCATTTCATTCTGACCCATATTTAAGTTTCTTGATGGAAGCAGAGTAACCTGTGGTGCTTACTGCCATTTTAGGTTCATAGCTTCATAGGTGTGCATGCTTACTGCCATTTTAGGTTCATAGCTTCATAGGTGTGCACTAGACTAACAGCCCTGGAGCCTATATAAGCCTAGTCCAAGAAGATTCCCTGGCATCATGCCGCCCAAAGTTAGTTCCCAGTGCCCCTGTCAAGCAGGGCCACTAAAGTGATCCCCGGGTTGAACTTCCTATTGCCCACCCACTTGTCAAGATTTCTCTTAAAGTGGGCCAGTGAAGTGCTCTGCTTGATGTGAATAGGAAGTTTGTTCCAGAGTATGGGAAGTCTCTGGGTTAGGAACCTGTCCCTCCAGCATGTTCTGTTTATTGTGGTAATGAGGTTAAGGTCCCTGGAGCATGTGGTATGGAGGGATTGGGATTTCTTTAGGTGTAGCATATCTAGTAGCTCTGGGTCAGACATGGCTTTGTAAGTCAATCAGAGATCGTCTCTAAGTAGGCGATAAGAGACAGAGTATAGCTGGATTTTTTTTAGTCTGTCTGTATAGGGCATGTGTCTAAGGCCTAAGATCTGTATTTTTGTGGCCATTCCAGTTGTCTAGTGAGGTACATACCAAATGGGGTGTTGTATTCTATAATAGGTCTAATGAGGAACGAGTATAGAGGGATTATGACCTCATTCTTCCTGGATGAGAAACCTTTTGTAATGGGATGTGCCACATAGAAGGACTTTCTGACTACAGTGGCAATGTGGTTATCAAAGGACAGGTTGCTGTCAACATGTGTCCCCAGGTCTCTTATGACACCTTCAGTGTATAGTGGACTACCACCTATATGGCAGCTCATGGGCACCGAATTTTTCTTAAAGGGAATGACAATGCACTTTTTGGCATTGAGCTTAAGGCCATGGTTCTGGCACCAGTCATTGGTGTCAGTGAGGCCTTTTTGTAGAATGTCTACATCAGTTGGAGAATCAATAATGTCTCCCAGTTTACAATCATCTGCAAACTTGGTCAGCCAGAGTCCCTTTGTGTGGCTTGAACTTCATAGAAGTAGATGCCAAACAGGACCTAGGACTGATCCCTGTGGGAAACTACTTGTAACTGGTTGGTAGTCAGATTTGGAGTCCGCTACTTTCGCAGTGTGGGTTCTATCAGTGAGCCAGTTGGCAACCCAGCTTATTACATAGTTCTCATTTATTGTATTATAATTTTTGATGCTGGTGATTAATACTGAGTAATACTGAGAGGAAATGGTCCACAGTTCATCATTTTATCTGCATACATAAAATGTCTGCTTCTCTTTGTATCATGCACATTCACAAATGCCATTCACAATCACTGTCGACACTGTTTGTATCTGCACTGCACTACTGTCAGATGCAGTATTCCTTAGAAAATGCACCTTAGTCTGTGCACACTCAGTGTGCTGCAATATGGAATGAGAAGCACACTGAGACACAACAGTTCCATGCACATTTCAGTGACACAGACAGACAGACAGACAGACTGTTCTGAGAACTGAGGGAATATGACAGCAAGCCGAGATACACAGTACAGCAGCCCAGGTGCCTTGCAAAGTGACATGTCTATTATCACTTGATGGAACAAACAGCTGCAGATGACAATATGAAGCACATTGACCTGTGTATCTTCTATCTGGGCAGAGTAACATTTAAAGGTATAGAGCACAGTGGGATAATGACATACAGACTCATAGCTTATGTAGCCAGCAAGTGTCAAACACCCTAAATGCTGGAAAGAGAAATGTATACTGCCTATGGCAAGAAATGGCACAGTAGTACACTGGCATCCCTCAGTATTTAGCACCCAAACTGACTGATGAGTGGAGTTGGGAGTGCAGAATGTGTTTACACTTTCTTACTTAACTCACACAGTTCATACACGCACACACACACACACACACACACACACACACACACACACACACACACACACACACACACACACACACACACTTGCATGTCAGACTCATGTCACTGTCGGCCAACATCACAAACTCCTGCAGGTCTCTGCTGGAGGAAGTACAGCCCTTACTTGCATATCTGCACATTGGTGTAAATGCTTTTATAAGAGTGGTGGGACTTTGCCAAAAACAAATTGAGTGCTGTCCCCTTATTTGCAATGTGTGCATATGTTTTCACAACTGTATACGTTGGAGAGTCTGTGGACATATATACATGGATTTTTCAGAGTGGTGCAACCTCTGTGTTACTTCCAACTACAACAACTGTGCTACCACAGAAACACAGTGGCTTTTGTTCTGTTAGTGCAACCATGTAACTGCACTGAAATGCAATTTCAGATGAAAGATGTAGTACAGTGTATAGCTGCCTTTGAATTACAGTACGCTTACTTCATGCCAGTTTGCTCACCTGCATTTTCACTGTGCACAAACTACCAACTTTGTACACAGTGGCATATTGTCTGTGCAGCCTGCTAAACTACTCTTTATGAGTTACACATAGGCATTTTACCTACTTTTTGACACACTAGCCATAAGCAGAGTACACTCATTAATTTCATGATTTATCTAGATTTGTTAACCAAGATACAGCACTTATCAAACACAGACACAGCACCATAAGCAGAATTTACAATGCATAGTTGTAACACAAGCAGACAAAGTACAGATATACAAATAAAATACATCAGCAAAAGTAATATTTACAATTTAAGGTTAACAAAATTAGATAGCATTGCTTTGAAAGAGGAACTGCATAAAAAATGTCTAATTCTACAGCAGAGGTTTTTACAAGTTATATATATATATATATATATATATATATATATATATATATATATATATATATATATATTTATCTACCTATCTATCTATCTATCTATCTATCTATCTATCTATCTATCTATCTATCTATATACACACACACACACACACACACACACACACACACACACACACACACACACACACACACACATATATATCTAAAATAGAACTTTTAAAACATCAACTTTCATAACTTCAAAAGTTTGAACACCTGAAAAATAAAAGAAAAACTAAACAAAAAAAATTCTTGGATGTTTTTTCATTGCCCCCCCTGCACCCCCCGCACCCCCTGCTATTTAAATATACCATCTCCTAGATCACACTAAAGTGAGGTAAAGGGGAATTTTCCCGTTACGCACTGTACATAGATCTCCGTTCAGAATGTTCGAAGTTTTAAAACTTCAATCATATGGTCTCAGACATATGAAAGTTGACGTTTTAGTATATGTATATATATATATATATATATATAGAGAGAGAGAGAGAGAGAGAGAGAGAGAAACAAGACATGTTTAAAAGAAGATATGCAACTGTTTTGCCGTGTAAATCAAATACTACAGGAGGGAGTAGACATGAGTGATAAAAGTATGTAGATGATATTAAGAGATAGAATGAGGTATTAGACAGTTAAAGGAAGTCAGTGAATCCATGAGTTGTTTGAGGAATATGATTAGGTGAGTGTTTTCATTAACTGGAGATAGTTTGGCGGATGAGCAATGCAGAGTAAGAGAAAAGAATCAGAAGATAAAAAGAGGATTTGAGGAGCAGTGTTAAGTGGTAATAGTTTAGAATAGGTGTACTTGTAGAAGATGATTTTTTTAACCATGTTTATAAATTGTACCTCTCAGCTGTCCCTGATTTTCAGGGACGCCCCTGATTTTGACTCAAATTTTAACTCTGTCCCTCTTAATCCCTCCTAAAACTAGTGACTTTTGGAGGAAAGGTGGTGAATTACACTTAATGAATAATGAAAATAATTAAGAGTTATAGACTTCTTTTACTTCAGAAAAGGTGTATTAATTCATATGCTTTGATTCTGTCAATGTTTCAAGTTAATAGCACTAATATTTTGAAAGTGTCCCTGATTGTCCCTGATTTTTTCTTGACTTGTCCCTGATTTTGTTGAAATTTGTCCCCGATTGGTTGAGAAGTCTGATTATTTTATTCCCACTGCAGCTGAATATCAGAAAATATGTAATTCGCCTGTCTCACTGTTATCATCAATACACAAAACAGGCAAATCGCAGGCCTCAGCATCTAACTCTGCAAACCAAGAGACATCAGTATCAGTGCAAAGGATTACAAGGAAGAAGGGTAGACAAAATGAATGAAAACTGAAGCTTCAGATGGAAGGTGAGGAAGAAAAAGAGAAAGTATACAGTTACTAGAAGTAATGTCAATAAATGGTGTCCAGAAAGTGAAATTAAAAGATCTGAAAAGCTAGAAAACAGTCGAAGCAATAAACACACAGTGGGGACTTGAGAAAAACAGACACACAAAATCTTAAAGCTTGGCAACCACAGACAGTAAAATATCTGAATACAACACAATTGCAGCAAATGGCAGCTGTTAAAAGTGACAGAATTTGTCAGCTGCTAACAGAGAGCAAAGCGGATGGAAAGCACTTAACAGAGAACAAAATAAAATGAAAGCAGATATGTGTATGCATGTGGTGATAGTAGTGGTGGGGGGAGTGGAAATACTATGACTAGGGTTGCAGTCAATACAAAGATAGGCATTATTGCTACACAGAAGACACAAATCTGCATGTGTCTGTGTAAGTTGTGATAAATAACACCCTGTCTGACTAAGAAGATTATCGCAGACAAATGGTAGATTATCAATCCATAGTAAAATAATTCTTGTATTGCTGTTTCTCTGCAGACCATGTTTCACAATATGAAGAATAGACATGTTTAAAAGAAACAAAATAGAAAATTTCTGTAAAATTTTGATTTAGTTTTCCTATGGAAGAGGTATGTGCTGCAGATAACTAATAGATACACAAAATGATGAGATGGTGTGGTATAATGCTAGCAGAAAGTAATACAAACCTTAAGTAAAATTTGGATGGGAGATACTGTAGCAATAGAGAAAGTGTGAACTACCAAAAATACAAATAAAATGTCTGAAGACATACTGGTTGCAGTAAACATTAAGTAACAGTCAAGAGAGGGAAAGGGCTTCTGAATGTATCCCAGTAAATATGTTGTTGCTTATTGAGTAAACTAAAAGTCTGACTACATGTGAATAACCAGGGTTACAAAAGAAAAACATCTCTAACAGAAAGTACAGCAAAGAGACCAATGAAGGCAGAATAAACCTAAGTGAAAGGGTGATGTATAGAGGTGCGCGCACACACACACACACACACACACACACACACACACACACGCACACACGCACACACACACACACACGCACACACGCACACACACACCCACACCCACATACACACACACACACACACACACACACACACACACACACACACACACACACACACACACACACACACACACACACACACACACACACACACACACACACACACACACACACACACACACACACACACACACACACACACACACACACACACACACACACACACACACACACACACGCATGCGCATGCACATGCGCACACACACACCCACACACCCCCACACCCACACACACGCACACGAACACACACCCACACACACACACACACACACACACACACACACACACACACACACACACGCATGTAATCTATTTAGAATCTAGGAGTAACTTGGAAAGCTGGTGATTTCCTCTTGAAAAACTGTGATATTGCTTTGCTGTTTGTAGCTTTCTTTGACTGTTTACTTGGCTTGGCTGCAGTCATTTAAGAACCCCAATAGCTACACATCCCAAAATGATTGCTTTGTTTGTTTTACATATTCTTATCTCAGTTCCTGAGACTTAGTGGAAGCTATTCAAATATCACAACAGTCATTTTCCTCATCTGCATTTCTTCATTCAAGGATTACATGAGGAAATCGGCAAACACCTGTGCAGAAACACAAGAGGGCAGCTCTGTACTATACCAGAAGATCTGTGTGGGGGTGGTCTAACTGATATAGGGAGTGAGGTTAAGATGGAGATCGTGAAGACAAAGTAGGGAGTTAAGCTGAGTATGGTACAGCAGCCAAGAGGATGATTACAGATGAGGAAACTGAGGGAAAGGAGTTTGTACAACTCTGAGCTTGTATGGAAAAGAAATCAAATGATACTGGGGAACGCCAGGAACAGGAGTTCTAATACAGGGAATGCTGATAAGTCAGAAATATGACAAAATACTGGGAACTGCACAAGAGGATGATGTGAGACAATGTAGAAAACATATCAGGAAAAGGGTAGTTAGTCTGGAAGTCAGCATGGGAAACAAGCAGTGGAGAGTGAAAGGATGATAAGCAAATTTAATAAGGAGGAAAGCAGTAGAACATCCGCGGTGGTGCAGCAGTAGTGTTGTTGACTCACAGTAAGAGGTTCTCCCATTCGATTCTCGGCTGGAGTGCGGGGAGTGCCTTCTGTGTGGAGTCTGCATGTCCTCCTCGTGGTTGGGTGGGCGTTCGAAAGACATGCGTAAATGGGCATGCCTTCGTTGAAGGTTGAACGTCGAGCTGGCACCTCAGCTTTTGTGAAAATCTACTGCAAATCATTAGCGGACTGAAGTTTCGCTGTGGCGACCCCTAACTGGGAAAAGCCGAAAGACAAACAACAACAATAAGGTAGAAAGCACTATAATGAGAGAAAAGCAAAGGGTAGTAATTGTAACTGCTCCAGGGTCGAAATCAGCTCATGATGACTCTATGGGATGGCCCCACAGGGTTTTCATGGCATATTACAGAAGTAGATTGCCAGGCCTTTCTTCAGTGCATATACTGCTGCTTGCCAGCTGCTCCCCAGGCAGGTTTCAAACCCAGGTCTGCCAGTTAGTAATTCTATGTCTTAACCTCTGACCTATCAGGCTAGGGTATAAAGCATAGGGGAGAGAAGCAAAATCAAGAATGCGGTGGAGCTAAAGCTAGACCTGATTTCTAATGAAGTCTGCTATTAAATGATGAAAGCACCAGTTTCTTCTTTCTTCCAGTTCTTTTTTGGAGTGCTGTGTTTTGTACTGTACTTTTTCTGCACTCTTAGTACTGGACCAGGTGTTTTTTCTTTTGTTTTCTAGAACTGAAAGTTCAAAGCAGGATATGAGAGGTATGAGAAGTATAGCTACTCTGACAACAGGGCAAGTGGATGTGTAATTATGATGATGATGATGATGGTGATGCTAATTCATGAGAGGACAAAACACATAATTAGATGTGTGAGTAATGGCTGGAAAGTTCAGGAAAGTAGGTGTTAACACCTTTGTGCTGAGGTGCAGGCAAGGCTTAGGAAAGTACAAAAAGGCAGATGTTACATCTCTGTATTCAGTTTTTGGAGAGGTGAGGCCTATGTCATGGTTCCTGTCTGAGGATACAGATGGTGCAACTCATGGTCTTGATGTTCTGCTGCAGAATATTTTAGTTTATAGAGGTAGCAATTGTATTGGGCATGTAATATCCTAACATCCCCCTTTATTGTAGTAAGTATTCAGTTTACTATTCTACTATGGTCAGACCTCTCAACACTATATGTATTACAACATTTTTAGTATTTCAGAGAATTTAACATTTTCAATTTTATATTCACTGTATCTGTATTACTAAGATATTCTAACAAGTCTTCCCCTTTGGATCACAAATGGATACAATGGATCCACTTAAAACCACCTCCTCTCAGTGTCATTTTCACAAAGGGCTGATAACAAAGTTTTACTTATTCATTTTGTGCTAAGCCCTTTCTGTCAGTCTTGTTGGGTGTCTCTGCTGTTCCCTTGCTTGTATCATTATAAAGCTGACTACTTCGGAATAATTTGCCTTCTCTACTTTTAAGCCATTTTTTAAAGAATCTGATGTTATGTTTTGTATGTCTGGTCACCTAGTACTGAAAATGATTATGACCTCAGCTGTTCTATCGTTGTCAACCTTCATGAAATCCATTGGGATTCCTCTGAATTCCAGCTCTCAGGCATGGTTGTCATTCTGTCAGTTATCCTACAACTCTACCTAAATGCTGTGTTTACTTGTTACCTTTCTATCAGTTCTTGTCTTACATTTGTGCACATCTTTGGCTTCAGTAGCTTTGGCATTAATGGTAATTTAATTCTGGGGTCTTTCCATCACCAGATGCACTGAAATCACACGATCTCCAGTGGTATACTTCAAACATCCAAAAGGGTAAGAGGACTCTTTCCCTGTTAGAGTCACTTTCATCACTTGAATATTTCTTCCTGCCATACCATTTAACTGGGGGTATCTTGGAGTTGAACTTACATGTTCAAATTTCCACTCTACTGGAAAAATTATGAAGTTCTGCAGAGTGAAATTGTGGACCACTGTCTAAGCTTAAATTATTTAAGATACCATTAGATGCAAACAAAAAATCTGACTTTCAGTGTTATATTACTTTGCAATTAGCTCCACCGTTTAGCAAAGTCAGTTCAAAAACATGAGTACTGATCTACTATTAGGAATACTTTTTGTCTCATATTTGAAGACATCTGTTTCCAGTTTTAATGAAGATCTCTCTATAATTTCACAACTCATTTTGATCTGGAAGAACCAAGTTACGTATCCATGAAGTGACTGAGAACCACACCACATCCTTACTGGAACAATCACTGTCTCTCACTAGATGTATAACTTGTACTTATGGACATTTGTTGAAGTCCAGATACAGGACAATGTCTACCATTGAGTGCATTCATTTCCTTTTTAAGATTTCCATCCACATACCCTTCACAGCAGCCTTCGGCTTGGCTTGGGAGTGCCTTCTGTGTGGAGTCTGCATGTCCTCCCCGCGGTTGGGTAGCATTCGAAAGACATGCATGCATAAATGGGCGTGCCTTTGTTGAAGGTTGGGCATTGAGCTGGCACCCCAGCGTTTCATAAAAATCTACTGCCAATCATTAGCGGACCGGAGTTCCGCTGTGGTGACCCCTTACCGGGAAAAAGCCGAAAGACAAACAACAACAACCCTTCACAGCAGCCTGCTTGCTTTCTTTTGTTTGTACAGGTGGGGACTTCCTACTGCATGGACAGTAGAATGACAAACTCCTCCTTCTTCTAGCCCACCCTTTAAGTATCTCTGTCATAAGCACATTCTCCTTCAGAATACTCCACTCCTCTATATTATGTAACTCTTCTTCAACCTTACAACCAAAGTTCTAGCTCTCAGTGCCATACATTTCCCTTTTAAACTTCCTCAGTGAAAAATTTAATTTTCTCCTACTGCAACAATATCTTCATGCACATGTCCCTGCTATTAACTACCCACATCTATTGCAATTCTGGATAAACCACTGCTTATCCAGAAGTAGTACATACAAACTGTGATTGTCTCACTTGTTTCCTAGGTTCCTGGCATTCAGCAGCATGTCCCTTCATCCCTTTTTCTATATCTCCAATCTGCCTCCATTATCCACTCCTCATTTTGATCCTTTCCATTAAAACATTTGAGAAAAAGACACCTTGTGAGAAACTCTCCCCCATCGCAGTCTGTTTCATTAATTGTACCTGTATGGTGATATGTCTCTAAAATCCTTTTAGAACCAACTTTAATGTCCCGCAAGTGCAGATACAGAAGCAGGTGATCCTCTAAACATTTTCCCAGTTTTGCATCACTTCAAATTCATTGCCTCCATGCCACTTTACAATGAAAGGCATTAAATGCCTTATCCACTTTCTTGAGCATTATTGGCAAAAAGAGACAGGGCCCTCTTAACATTTACTGTCTTTACATTTCCTCAATATCCATTACTCTTGCCTCTAATATTTCCAGTAATTGTCCTCCTAAATAACTGCTTCCTCTGTGACTTATACCATGTTAGTGTGCCTCCATATTACACCACAACAAAACCTGGCCCATGTTCTCCAGCATACATTTTGGCACCATCTCTACTCACCCTTTGCTGTGCTTTTCATTGTATTTTTCCTAGATGATCCCCAGTTAAACATTCTTCTTCATTTCATTCACATTCTCTTTTTCCTTTCCTAAATTCCATTTTTTTTTTAATTTTTGTAAACCATATGTAAACTCTTTAACTTTCCCTACTGCTGCCTTCTTTTTTACTGCTTTTCATTTGATGTCATTCCTTCTTTCTGGCCTTCTTTTAATCTTTTCTTCAGAAATCTCCTTCCCTTTTTATACCAGTAGCCCTCACCCTCACCTTCACTCTTCCTCACCAAATGTCTAATTCCCTTAGTTATCCATACCTTCCCTGACATGTTACGCATCAACTTGTACAGGTTATATTTTACGTAGCCTGAAGGCTGAAGAACAGACAAAGAACAAATGACTAGCTCAGGCCTGTAACCAAGGACTCTTCATTCGCTCAGTCATTCATTCAGCTTCCTTACTCACTTATCCAGTTCAGGGTGCAGGGACTCAGAACCTCTCTTAGCAGATACAATGCATAAGGAAGAAAATCAAATCTGGATAGAATGCCAGTCCAATGTAGGGAACCCATTTTCTTTAAGCAAATAAGCAACTGTAAATGTATAAAATTGTATTGAGAATAATGCTCCCTGGAAATATAATGCAAAGTTCCAAAACACTGCTTTTTTTCTTATTCATTCTGTATTCTCCAAACAGTAAGATGAATCTGGTGGTCTCTAATAGCTGAAAATATCAGAGCTAGTAAGTATACACAGAATGAAGTGAAGGGTGAGGAATGAGTGAGGGATTCAAGTGCCACACACACACACACACACACACACACACACACACACACACACACACACACACACACACACACACACACACACACACACACACAAAAAACTCTAACTTCCTAGGAGGTGACCACAGAATGAAAGTATATAAAATATATATGCACTGGCTTCTGGTCACGTCTCCCAGGTTTGGGGAACTACGCATATACCTAACTACAGCACATTCATTTACATAACAGCAACAACCAGGCTACCTCTAGCAGTAAGCTACAGTATGTAAAATCTGTGTGTATTGGCTTCATACTGTCTGTTTGGGGAAGTATGCATAATTTACACTGAGTAGTGAGGCATGCAAATGCACAGTAGGAATAGCCATGCCCTTTCTCTTTGTGGCCTGTGCATACAATAACTAACCGTCAGTTTACTATTTCAATGCAGCACTAATCCACACATCATGAGTTAATTTAGTTTTAAAGTGGGATGTAATGGGAGCAGCCCTAACATGCCTTCTACTGGGATTACTTAGGTCTGTTCACTCTTCCTAGTTTGGTAGTCAGTAAAGTACCCTTTCATATTCTTCAAGCTGTTTACTAGTTAAGGAAATCACACAGATTGGAATTTCCTATATTTAAATGTTTCTTGTTAATTTTTATGTCCTCAAATATAGCTAACACACCCTCGCTGCTTCCTTGCCTTCCCCTTCATCTTGCTTTTATTCAGCCTCGGTGCTCTTTTGTCCCTGGTATGGGAAGGCAAGGCTTACACATGTACAGCTGCCGAGAGCTGAGCATCTTTCAGCCAAATAGTTTATTTTATTCTGATTGTGTGCTTGTTTAAGAATAGAGCCTTTATCAAAATATACAATTTTCAGGCTCAGTCCAGGAGACCCAAAAACAGATGAATGGAAAAAAATATACAAGATGCTATAAAAAGAAGTTATGTACTCACCATAATGTTCCAAGCCGGCAAAGATTACTAGCATCAGCTCCGAGCTCAAGACTCCTCTCATTACCCATAATACACCTCTACTGCCTTTCATCCCCAGTTTGAGTTTGCAGAACTTATACTTAGAACCCGACCTGATAACATACTTGTGACCTATACTACAGCCCATAGGCTGAGTATGCGCCAAGGTCCGGGTGAAGGAGGGAGGGACAGTTGAAGACAAATGAAGTACAACTACTCAGATGGAACATTATGGTGAGTACATAACTTATTTATCTGAAGTAGTTTACTTCATTTGGTCTTCAACCTGTGGGACAGAATCCCCAGCTACTAAACTCCTGGGAGGCCCTCATGGAAGGATATTCCGGAGCACCGCGGAGCCAAAGGATGCTCTCCTTCTAGATGTCAAATCCAATTTGTAATGGGAAATAAACGTATGAGATGAGGACCAAGTAGCTGCAGAGCAAATGTCATCCAAAGACACCCTAGACCAGAAAGCTGCAGACATAGAGATGGAGCTAGTGGAATGAGCTTTAACCTGACCTGGAGGAGACATGCCTTTGTCCTTATAGACCTGCAGGATGCATGATGAAATCCATCTAGCTATAGTGACCTTGGAAATAGATTTGCCCAAAAAGGGTGTATAGAATGAAACAAATGATCAGATTTACGAAAATGTTTTGTCCTGTGTAAATAGAATCATAAATGTCTATGAACATCCAACATGTGTAGCTTGTATTCCATCCTGTTGGTAAAATTGGGAAAGAACACAGGCAAATTTAGTCTGATTGATATTGACTGGTGACACCACCTTAGATGGGTTGGTTCGAAGGGAAACTCTATCTTTATGAAAAATCATGTACAGAAATTTTATGGACAAGGCCTGTAATTCCGAAACCCTTCTAGCAGAGGTAATAGCCACCAGAAAATCTGTTTTCCACGATAGAAATTTTAGATCTGCAGTTCTGGCAGGCTCGAAATGCGGAGTGACCAGAACTTAGAGAACCATAGTAAGATCCCACGGAGGGACAGTATCTTTGACCAGGGGGGTGTAGCAAAAATGTGCCTTTAATAAAGTCTTTACACAGTCTAGAAGATGTGAAGGATGCAGAATTCTCACCCACATGAAAATGAGAAATGGTAGCCTAATGAACTTTGCCAGTAGAAGAACTAGATCCATGCTGGAAAATATCAGCTAGAAAATCAAGAATGGCAGAAATAGGAACCATAAAAGGATCCAAACTCCTCTGACAGGCCCAGAATGAAAACGTTTCCATTTGCTGCGATAAACCTTTCTGGTAGAAGACTTATGAGCAGCTACCAAAATAGACTTAACTGAGGAGGAAAGTCCGGGAGTCCTAGCAATCAAGGGAACTGGAGCAGCCAAGTCGTGAGCTTCAGGCTGTCCAGACTCAGATGAGGCACCCTCAAATGGTGTGAAACCAGGTCCTGAATGGGATCTAGGATCCAAGGTAGAGCCAGAAGTTGAGACCAACGGAAGGGGAAACCAAACCTGGTGAGGCCAGAATGGGGCAATGAGCATCACCTTGCTCCACATTTGACAAGCTTTCTGCAGAAACCTTGGGATGACAGGAACTGACGGGTAAGCATACAGAAGACCGGGAGGCCAAGCATGAACTAGAGTGTCTCTGGGGGGCTCCCCGGCAGGGGGGGGGGGTGTTTCAGAATGAAAAACCTGCTGCACTTCGCATTGGAAAGAGATGCGAAGAGATCGCAGCAAAGTGGACCCCACTCGCTGAAGATCTGTTCCGCTACTGATAGATTCAGAGACCACTCATAAGGCATCAGAATGGTCTGACTTAGCCTGTCCGTTAGAATGTTGGACCATCCCGGAATGTGCTTTGCGATGAGAAAGCAACTGGTGGAGATCACCCATTCCCACACTCTCATGGCCTTGCGACAAAGGGGATAAAATCTGGTCCCTCCCTGTTTGTGGATATACCAGACTACTGATGTGTTGTCTGATTGAATGTCAATCACCCTAAAGGAAGAAAGGCATGAAGGGCCTGCAATGCTAGAAGGACCGCCCTCATCTCTAGGACATTGATATGCAAGCTAGTCTCTATGGGGGACCGCAGGCCTTAGACTGTCCTGCCCAAACAATGCCCACCCACCCAAGTTGGAAGGCATCTGTGGTCACTGTGGTTTGGGCTGGGGCTGGAACAAAGGATCGTCCCTCCAAAATGTCCAGAGAGCTCATCCACCATATGAGGGACGACCAACGCACTTGCCTCAGATGGATAGGATAGGTTAGTGGAAAATCCAACAGGTACCACTGAACTGCTAGAGTCCATTGAAGAATCTGCATGTGTAGCCGAGCACATGGAAGGAGAGTTATGGTCGTTGCCATCGAGTCTAGGGCCCTCAACACTGATTCCACTGTTGGGAGGTGAGAACAGTAAATTAGGAAGACATGCATCCTGAGGTTTTGAACTCTCTCCAAGGTCAGGAACACTTAGCACTGTAGTGTGTCTGTCCTGGCACCAATGTAATCTATCACCTGTACAGGCTCTAGTAGAGACTTGGTTGTGTTGACTGTGATACCCAAACTCAGGGCAAGTTTTATAAAGTAATCCCTGGTTTGGGAAAGTAGACGTCTGGTGGGAGCAGTGAGGAGCCAATCGTCCAGGTACGGATAGACCTGAATCCCCTGAAGCCTCAGGTGAGCCTCTACAACCACCATCACTTTGGTAAACAACCTGGGGGCTGTGTTGAGACCAAAGGGTATGGCTCAAAATTGATAATGATTGGCCCCTAGCTGGAAGCAGGGGAACCTCCTGGATTTTCTGCGCATTTTTTTGTGATAGTAAGCATCCTGGAGATTTAACAAGTACATCTAGTCGCTCTCTTGCAGGTATGGCATGATGGATTGTAGTGTGACCATCCAGAACTTTTCTTTGGCAACTGACAGGTTCAGGGTACAGAGGTCCAGGATGGGCCTTAACTTCCCCATTTTCTTTGACACAAAAAGAACCTGGAGTAGAAGCCCGATCTGGACTGATCTGGGGGGACAGTTTTGATGGCTCGGTTTCCTAGCAGCTTTGAAATTTCCTGTGCTGCTGCTTCCCTTTGCATGGCTGGAACATCCGGGAGGTGTTTGGGAGTTATTGGGGAACCCACAAAGGGGATAGAATATCCTCTGGATATGATTTGAAGCACCCAGTGGTCCATTGTTATGGACTCCCATGCCACTGGGTGCAAGGACAATCGTCCCCCGACTGCCTCCATAGTAGAGCAGACGGGCAACCCCTCAGGGTTGCTGCCTGGGTTTGTCTGAGAAAGGCTCTCAAGACCT
This sequence comes from Protopterus annectens, assembly GCF_019279795.1. NCBI lineage: Eukaryota > Metazoa > Chordata > Ceratodontiformes > Protopteridae > Protopterus > Protopterus annectens. The sequence continues at coordinate 365,784,892 of NC_056737.1, forward strand.
GAAGTTTCATGGACCCCCTTGGCCACTGGGCCAGCATTCATTCTGTCCCCCTCTTTCTCTAGGGGAAGAAGAGCCCTGAGTGTCCCGGGAATACTGAGACTTCTGGAACCACATCTTCTTTTGCCCTTTCTGGTTCCGGAAAAAGGACCTTTGAGGGATAGAGAAGCAGATCCCAATGGCAGACAGTGTCTTCCCATCCTTCTCACTCTAGACTAGTGTCTCCTTGATGGTCTTACTGAAAAGAGTCAAGCCATGATAAGGGGCATTGCAAAGGATGCCTAAAAGGGTTCGGTGAATTGGCACAACCTGAGCCAGGCGTTATGCCTTATGGACACGCCGGACCCAGCCACCCTAACCGCTCCTTCCCTAGCATGGGAGAGGAGTCACATGGACATATTTGATACTGCTCTCAGAGTGGCCATTTTCGCGGAGAATGAAGCCTTGTCCTTCTGTGACATGGACTTGGGTGGAGACTCCTCCAGCTCCTTCACTAGGTCACGTTGGAGTCTCATGACATGGGACAAGTAGTTTAGCGCCCGTATTGAAAAGGTAGCTGAAGCAGACACCTCCGCTTCCCTAGGCCATCCATCATTCGGGACTCTTGGTCAGGACGGTGGACCGAAGCACTTTCCTGAGATAGTTCCTTCTTTGTGGCTGCTGCTACCACCATGGTGTCCACTGGGGAGCCCTTGTTCCAGGAAGGCCTGTCAAAAGGGGGACTCAGAACCTTATCGGGGTGCTTGGTGATTGGCCCCATGGTATCTGGTTCCTTCCACACCTGCGAGGTGATCAAATCCACTAAAGGATCTACAGGAGGGGACACCCAAGATGTAGATGGGCCCATGAAAAAAGCCTCCAGTAACACAGACTCATCAGAGGAGGACTTGGGGGCAGACTAACCACTCCACTGGTGGAGGATCTCCATGATGTCTCCAAAGGAGACATCACCAGGAGGTGATCTTGGGGAGCCCTCCCCATCCTCTAAATCTGTGTCCTTGGTTAGGGACTCGGGGGAGTCCAAGTACCTCCTCTTGCACATATGCTTGCGAGGGACTTCTCCTATGGGGCTCTTCAGGGAGTGCTCACAAGCCATCTGTTCCTCTGGGGGAACTGTCTGGGGTACTTCAGGCACAGGCTGTCACTCTGTTAAGAAAATGGGGACCAAACAAATCACTGTGGTGGTCTGGGTGAAGTCCAAGGGGGTGGTCAGTGGCCTCAATCTGATGGAGAGGACCCATTCTACCACATCACATGCCAAAGGAGAGCAGACCTCCTGGAAACTAATAATGAGGCCGGTCTCCTCGGATACAATGAGAGAATCAGAGCCGGACCCAAAGTGGATGGAGCTCCAAGGGAGGGAACCTAGCCCGACAATGTCGGAGCTGATGGAAAAGGTTTTACCCCCTTGGATCTGACACCCAGGCTCTGGCTTCAAGAGCAGCTTGGATCTGAACTGGTCAGATCCATCATGCTCCAGGCAGCTGTCAGCATCGAGGATGCAAGGACTGTGGGCGTTGACCCACTGACCAAGGCCAACCTCGGATCTGAGAACTCCGAAGCCAAAGGTTGGACCGGGGAAGGAGAAATGGGCAGAAAAAAGGGAAGCGAGATCCTCCCTCCTGAGGGAAGGGGAACTGCCAAGACCGCCATCTGGATCTGTGTACAGATAAAGCGCCTCATCATCTTATCCAGATCCATGTCTGAGAAAGAGCTGGTCGACCAAGATGAGGCCATGGACTCCAACCTGGCCGGTCCGGGAACTGGGGACCGGGAGACTGAACGTGCCTCCTATGCCTCTGGGGAGAACCTTGGAGACCGGAGCCAAGGGGAGTCATGGATCCATGCAGACTTGCTCGGAGATAAGAGGTCCGGGGACCTCTTCCTCTTTTCCTTCATCTTCAACTCTCTTTCCCACTCCCTGCCTCTCCTATGCTCCACTACCACAGGCTTAGATGCAGGAGTTTGAGTCCCAGCCTGGGAAGGAGGGGAAGCCAGAGGGAGAGAAGCAGGAGAGGCAGTCACAGCAGCCACTGTGACTGAAGCCGAAGATGAGGAAAGAGGTTCAGTGGCAGGCAGAAGACCTTTGAGGGCCAACTTGGCCTTTCTATCCTTCAAAGCTTGGGGATTGAACCCCACGCAAATGGACCATACTACATTAAAGTGGGCCACACCTAAGCACAACACCCACAGAGTGTGGCCATCTGCTGGGGAGAGCTTATGGCCATACTCTGTGCTGAATTTTTTCAGCCATACTATCAAGCAAGAAGCCTTAAAAAAAGAAAGAGACAGACCAAAAACTTTCTTTCTTTAGACTAATAGCACACACCCACTCACCACACTAGACTGACTAAGGGGGGGGGGGCACAACAGACAAACTACTCTAAACTAACTACAGCTACAAACCTACACTCAACGCCAAAGCATTGGGAGGGGAGAAAGAGTACCTATACTAACCTGAAACTGCTAAAAGTACAGAAAATTTAGAAAAAAACGTACAATCCGAATAAACCTGCTAGCTGGAGCTCTAGAGACATGGTGTTTTACAAATCACGGCAAATGAGGTCTGGGGATGAGAGGCAGTGGAGGTGTGTTATGGGTAAGGGGAGGAGTCTGGAGCTCGGAGCTGATGCTAGTAATCTTTGCCGGCTCAGATCCGATACGGATGTGTATTCCCACAGGTTGAAGACCAAATTAAGTAAACTACTTCAGATCAAATTTCTATAAAATAAAAAAGGCACACAAAGAATTTGTAACAAAAAAAGTAAACTTACCAAAATATTCTTATGAAAACAACATGGCAAACTACAGGTTATATACAGTATTTATAAAAAAAAATCAGGCACTCAGTACTGTAAATAATATTGGAATATGAAAACTGTTGGGCATTTATGTATACTGAATCATAATATGAAAAAAGTAGAGATGAAGAGAGGGTAACTATTAGGTGATGTAATATGATGAGAAGAATGAACACTGGGCTTCTTTTAGAAGACATGCTTTAAATTGTTTATGAAGTTTTGTTAGGCCTTTTTAAGCACTGGAGTGACTCCTATAGCTTTGAAGCTAAGAGTTGTTTTTTTTTTTTTTTTTATAACTGTAGCTGACCTGCTTTTTGACCAGCACTTTATGCTTGGAGTTTTTATTACAAGCCCATGTCAAAACCTAAAATTCTTTCTTAGCAGCAATAGTTCTAAAAATCTGTTGTCATCTGAATGACCACTCCCCCCACCAAATTGTGTGGCCATGCCCCACCCCCATCAAAATATACTAACTCTTAAGAATGTTATGCCTTGGAGTAAATTACTTAATAACAGATACTGCATTTTGCTGCTAAAGCAAAATCCAGAACTTTTTTTATGATTTACCTTTTTATTTGCATTTAGACTGCGGTGGTGGTGCTGCGGTAGCGTTGTCGCCTCACAGTAAGATGTTGTCCTGTTCGTTTCTCAGCTAGAGCGTCTTCTGTGTGGAGACATGCGTGAATGGGCGTACCTTTATTGAAGGTTGTGCATCAGAGCCGGCAATTCGGCAGGTAAAAATCTACTGCCAATCGTTAGCGAACCAGAGTTCCACTGTGGCGACCCCTAACTGGGAAAACCCGAAAGACACAACAACCTTTTTATTTGTATTTGTTCACTGGAATAATCGGATTGAGCAACTGTCCCATTTCAGCAGAGGCTCAGGAAAATAAGTTCCACAATTAAAAATCCAAAAAAAAAAAGTATAAATTTGCATAACATAATTACTGTTCATTAAAGCATATACAAGATATAGGAAACATTTAGTTGAATAGTACAAGCATTATGTGTGGACTATACAAATCATATTACAACTTTCTGATGCATATTTACAGTACAGGATTTGCATGGAGATAGGTCAGCCTTTCTGTAATTTTTCATAACAAATGTCACTGACAAATTATTACAACGGTACTCAAGCTTTAGTAACAAAAGTCAGCACCCTTCTACCCTTTGTCCATCTCTCTCCAGTGTTAAACTTTGCTTACAGCCTGAAATGTCACTGCTAATGTCCATTGTCATTTAGTTTCTGAACAATTTTCTAGCTTTGTATTTCTTCTTACCGAGCAGAGTCTAACAACCCTCAACCCCACCCTACCTTAATGACGTCTTTTTTACTTCATATATTCCTGTCACGGTATGCCAACAAATACTCTCAATCTGTGGTGCAGTCTTTTGAAGAAAATATACTTTACTAACCATGATATTCAACATGCTCTGTTCTGATCTGTAATGAAATATCAAGTCTTGGACAGCTGAGATTCAAAATATTGCAAATGAAACAATGGAACGTCACAATAAGGCAAACACATAATGTCATAACTTACAACAGTGTCAATAATAAATAAAATTAAAAATAAATAAGTAAAGGTTGTACTATTACTGCAAAGGGGGTGCATTCCCTGCCAATTTCTATCTATGCTACCTTCAGCTGAATACACTGCCTCTGTTAAGAAGGTTAGGATGATGGAGGTTAAGGAAGGAGCTGACATTAACATTCAGAGAAAAAAGCAGTCGTTGGATGGAAATTTTGACAATGCTACATTCATGTAAAGATATATGACACTTCAAGTGTCAAGAAAACATTGTGCAACAAATGATACCATTTCCTCCTCTTCCTCTACTTGTATTCATACATGCACAGAACTAACTGATCTCCTCTATTCTATGTAATATGTCAGCCACTGAGAATAACATAACGTGCCTAATTTCATTACTTTATTTACTGTTTGGTAAATGGGGGAATAGACTGATCTACACCGACCCATATACTTCATTACCATGTAAGAATGTTAAAATTCAAGAAGTGCCAGCAAATATATTTGGGAATGAAAGTATGAAAGTAATATAAATCTTCCCCTCATGTGCTCTCTTTTCAGCATTGCTGAACTTTCCACACCTATTTCCAAGTTAGGTCAATGTTATTGAAGTGCATGGCTATGCATGATCTCCCCCAACACTATTTCAGTCTCTCAGAACAACACTCTGACAGTTACCACAAGCAAATAAAAGCATCCCCCTCCATATCAGAGTACCCCTTGCTCAAAATGGACAGTTAAAAGCAGACAGCCTTACATTATTACCCTCACTTTAGCCTCCATATTATTATTCAGTATATTTTTTCTGCTTGCTCATTTAGCTGTCATAAAACTTAAATCAAGTTTATCTTTACAAGGGCAGCTGTTTTATTTTAATATTCATGTTCCTCCCGCCTCCCTTCAGTTCCCAACTTTAGAAAGAAGTTTCTGCCAGCACTTCTTAGAGGCAAATCTGGCACTATGACAGCTAACAGGACATGACCTCAACTGGGATTATACAGAAATAAAAACAGTACCATAATTCAGTTTGACATCAATTTATTTGTAAAAACAACTTGGAAAAAAATTATCAGATGACAAGGGGCAGTAAAAGGGGAATTTCAGGCTGGTGGTTCAGTTAGTAACAGGATCTCACAGCATGGAAAGGTCTCATAATAACTGAGATTCTAAAGCACCCTAAGTTCTGAAATCTTTTTTAAAAACACCTGAAACTGTTTCATTTTATTATATATAACTGCTATCAACAGCAGCAAGACCAAAACATGGCTATCAGAACATTTGATTCCACAAGAAAAATGATTTAGGACTGGTGGCTGCATTAACTTTGGTCTTGTAAGCTAAATAATCTTAAGTTATAATAAACTGAACCCTGCAGAGTGCAATGAGGTTAAGGAAGGAGCTGACATTAACATTCAGAGAAAATTAAAGAACCAGCAGAATTATTAAACAACACATATTAGTCCACTGCCACATATTTTGACAAAATATTCTCCTCCGTGACCTTTTCTTTTTGTTCACTTTATATTTAGAAATGAACAGGAATATTCAACGTTTACTATTGCAGTACTAAAGCCCTCGTTTATTAGTAGAAATTATACAACGACCCACATTAATATTCAAAAACGTGCACGCTGATTGGTCAGCGTACATGTTGTAAATCAGAGTTATAGTAATGGAAAAAGGTCTGCTCGCCCAGACTTTTTCCATTACTAAAACTCTTTTTCTACAGCAATGGAGAACGCAAGATCTCCATTGCTTCACACTGTCTCGCTATGTTAAATGATTTTAACATAGCGAGACAGCTTTAAAAAAGCAACGGAGATTCTCCGTTGTTTTTTTTGAAGCTGTCTCGCTGTGTTAAACTCCTTTAACATAGCGAGACAGTTTGTAAAAAGCAACGGAGATCTTGCTTTCTCCGTTGCTTTTTTCAAAACTGTCTTGCTATGTTAAATGGGTTTAACATAGCGAGACAGCTTTAAAAAAGCAACGGAAATTCTCAGTTGATTTTTTTAAAGCTGTCTCGCTATGTTAGCGAAACAGTTTGTAAAAAGCAATGGAGATCTTGCTTTCTCCATTCCTTTTGCCCACAGCTCTGATGTACTGTGTAGGCATATGCATGCGCAGTACATCAGAACTGCCATAGAATACCAGACAGCTGTGGAAGGGCAGCAAGGAGGCATTATACAATGCCATTATTTAAGAAAAGTAATTATTTTTTTCTTAAATAATGTCATTGCATAATAGCAATAACTCACTTCTGGGTGTGGGTAATGCTGGATTTACCCATGGTTGGCTTTGTTTGGCCATTTGGGCTTCGCCCTCGTGACCAAACCACACCAACCGTGGGTAAATCCGGCATTACCCACACCCTGGTGTGGGTTATTGCTATATTAAACAGGCAGGATCCACATGCAATTCTTGGTCTGAAATGCTTCACAATCAGCTTGGTCTTTGTCTACATTTTCTGAGAAAAGAAAAGAAAAAAAAGATTGTTTTTCATACTAGATACTTTTAGATAACAGTGAACCGTTAACAATGATTTATCTAACATCTGTGCAGAGTTTCCTAGAACCAAAATACCTGCATCCTCCTTCTCCAAACATTTAAGTACTACATAAAATCATTATCACACATAGCATAATCTCTATCCTGTAGTGCTGTCATCCTGTCCTGATGTCTATTTCAGACAATTCAAGTGTTGCATTCACAGGAAATGTAATCTTTGAAATTTTGCAATTCTTAGCTATTTGTTCTTGTACAGCTGAATACACTGCCTCTGTTAAGAAGGTTAGGATGATGGATGGCACCCTGTGTCCCGCTTCAGTTTTCTTTGTCTCTGGCTCAAATACATTTCGGCACTGATGGCAAACCTGACTTATACTTCTGAAATATTTGCTATATGGTCTTCACAACTGCAGCTAAAAGTTCTTTTGGGCAATGATAAGAATTCGAACAAATGTGGAAGCTCAAAGATGTTCTAATCAGAGCTGCCTTGTTACACAGTCAGCAAAACAGTGAGGAAACTGTCTAGTTTTAAATCTATGCACTTCCTGGATACAATGAGTTGATCAGCTAATTGCAACACTGTATTAATACTACATATGTTATTTTTATTGTGTTTAGCTCAGCTCTTTTCTCAGAACTGCATCTATTTGCACTATTTCATTGCCCTACTTTGCTTTGTTGTGATACTTTGCACTGATAATTTCCTTTTATACTACACTGTTTATGTATTTTGTCTGATTGCCATGTGAATAACTACACGTACTGCAACTGCTGTTGTGTATGTTATTTGCCAGTTAACCCAGGAAGTTGGCCGAAGAGAGTCCTGTACAGTCCATTAGACAGGTAAACAAGCAAATTAAACATGTGCCCTTCTGGATGTACTAGGCTAAAGAAGTCCCCACCACCACCCTCTAGGCATTACAGATTCAGTGGAAATCCCCTAATGAAATATGTAACTAAATAATTAATTAGGCCTTCACAGTGACAGTTGCTTAAGTGCTAAAATTAGGATGCACTGTATTATTTGTTGCTCTTATTTAAACATTATGATTTGTTTTTAAAAACATTTGCTCTGTAAACAAACTTAAAAAAAAATACACTGGGGCAACACATGCATGTGTGTGTTAAGTATGTATTTACATGGGGCTACTTCAAACCAAACCGAAATTGAACCCTGCAGAGTGAAAAGACTGAATCTCAAAATATTGAAAACTGAAAATACAGAAAAATTTTTAATGCAGGTGGCAAACCCCCTGCACCCCTCATGTGGGGGGCTGCTACCCCCACCCACACCCCCTGCTAATTCTATATACCAACTCCAAGATCACACAACAGTGGGGAAGGGGCAAATTCTGTCCTTCTGTATTTTGAAATTCAGTCTTTTGGTTTTTCAGTCTTCTGAAGTAGACTCATTTACACACACACAAACACACATGCAAGGGTTGCCACCTTTTCAGAAGTCCAAGTAAGAAAACATTGCATGAAAACATGAGATTTTGCAGGATAAACAATTCCTGCAACCAGTGTGAATGACTGGACTTCATTTTTTTAGCAAACTAAAAGCTCATTGTTGTAGAATTTAAGTTGTTTATATTATTTCATATAATATTTAGATGTGTCAGATACAAAGCACTTGTTTTATGCAACTATTAAAATGGAAACTTAGAAATATTTCTTTTCCAAAAATGTCAGGCCATCCATAATTTTTAATAGGTTCCCCCCTGCTGGACACAACTGGCCTTTCCTGAGTAAACAGACATGTTAAGCCTAACACACACACATATGCACACACACAGAGTAATAAAAAGAACAATCACTATTTATGAATAAATGTTTTAGTTTCACTTTGAAGATGTAAGTTCTTCTGCATTCATTATTTGTGGAAGGAAAGAAAGATTTTATTTTTAATGCTTGCCCTATGCTTAATCAAGTTATTCTTTCAGCCACAAAGTATGCTTAAAGAAAAAGTCTTGTAGTAGTCGACAAACAAAAGCATGAGAACGTGTGGGAATGATAATTTTTACTGGACCCAAAAGATATTTTACATTACTAACTCTGAGCTACCAGACTACATGAGCCCTTTGTGTGATGTTAATAATAGCATGTTAGCCCCAGATGAAATGACCATGTAGTCCGAAAGCTCAAGCTGGCTCTACTGTAGAACTACTGTTGGTCCTATAAAATATATCACATAACATCTGTGATCTAATGAACAATGCCACAAGGCATTGAAAGTTCTAACATATTAAAATGCATCGCATTTACATGTTTCTGCACTGCAATCAAAGCAGGAATTCAGAAATGTGCATGATCACAGAGCTTACTGCAGGTTTAGAAATGTTTAAAGTTATTAAATGGGATACCAGCCTCACGCACAGAGTGGTCAGTGATTATTATGCAAGTTTGCAATACAAGTCAGAGATGCTGGAACAATAGAAAACTTATTCAAGGTGAGATTGTGCATGTTCATTTTATGTCTCTCTCCCAATTCCCCACTAACTTCTTGCTTGGTCCAACTCCAGTTTCTGTCATCCTAAAGTATAGCCACTGTTCCCACCCAGTAACCCTGTTTGTATTCCTTTTCTGGGCAGACTTCCCAATTATTCAAATGCCAGATCCTGGATGGAGGCAAGTTCTAGAACCACGAGGCTGAGGTCAACTATACAACTGTTATTTGTGGAACAAACAAGGGGCATCTCAAAAATGAACCAGCTGATTATATATTTCTTATGTAGCTGAACAATAAACTTTATCCCCTTTAACTGTTAAACTGCTAAACAACAGCACTAGAGCTGTCAAAACTATATATAGTTAAAGAGATGAAAGTACATACTATAATATGTAATAACAATGCTATATTTTTGATACATGCTTTTTATCTCCACCTCCTGTCAGCCATCAGCCCTCTCGCATCTAACTGTCTAATTCATTCGTCCATGGGATGATAGTCAGTTGTTGGAGAGCAATCATCAGCAGCAATCAACCTTTTCTACTTAACGGTCAAACTTGTTTCCTAAAGTCGCTAATTTGCACAGCTGTCTGCTACACCTTCATTGCCACGACATCATGCATGCTTTACCACATGTACCACAGAAGGCTACTGCATAACACAGCTTGACAGAGCCAGGTGAACATCCCCAACTCGTATGCTGTCAGCTGTATTTTCATTTTCCTGCCCTAGTGGAACAAGTGCATCAGCAGACAGAGCCACCTCGCCCCACAAGTATGAGTGAACCAGTGTCAGCTGTTCAATGCCCACCACCCTGTCTGCTCTTCCAATGCATCAGCGACTAATCAAAGCTGGGTCATATTAAGTTATAATAATTTTTTTTATCCTTCTATGCCACGGAGCTTAATGGTTGTAACTTCTATAAAATCTGGATACTCAGCAACTCAGAAGGGAGATTGTTCCGAGGTGTGGTAGTCTCATAGTTAATTATATGAGATTGTCTGAGGTGCAACAGAGTTGTAACCCTGAATATAGGACTTGTAGAGTGATTACCCCATGTAAAAATGCAGGGCTTATTTCTCTTTTCTGCAGTATTCTAATTTCAGTAGAATGGTCAGGCAGAAGATTGTGCTTGGCAGGTTGTATGTAAGTTTACGTCTGATCAAATACTTGACTCATAACTGTAAAAAATGTTACACCTGCAGGTTTTGGTAACCACTGAAGTGAGTCAGCACTAACGTAAGATCACAGAAATAGACAATCTACTACCCCATCAAAACAGACTTTCAAGTCAGGTGAATATATCAGTGCTTCTACTGATCTATGTCAACTACAAAACAGCAGCATCCCCATACTACTCATGACTTGTCACCCATTTCCTTCAAAGATTCTTACAAAATACACCCTCTTAAAGTTTTCATCATCTCGCCTCATCATCTCTTGCTTTCTCTTTTAGTCACTGTTTTTGCATGGAATATTACTAATCTAATGAACTTATACTGTTTATTTCTCAAGAAATGATTTACTTGGCAACTGTATCTTTTTTATTTACTTGTTAACTGGGTAAGCCCGTTGGGCACGTTTATCTGTTCAGACTTAGTCCAGGACATATGACTGGTTAAATAACTTGCTCAGAGTCATGAGTAATATGAAATATACAGATTTTCCTTTATATTTGATTTTTTTTTAATTTGTTTAGGACGTTATAAAAATTATTCTATTAGGTTGTGGCTGAAATAAGGGCTACCATGGTTCAGTCAACCTTCTTGTCCACAATAAACAAATAAATGTATGCATAAACACAGAAATAATACAAAACAGCACAAATAGGTATCAAAGAATAATTCTTTGTACTTAAGGACCCAAAGAATTTTGAGGAGCTATATGCCATGTATATAAATACCAGGGACATTTTTCAAAAGTTTATGTAGGAGAAAGAGAGATATAGCACACATCAACAAGCCAGAAATGTACAGCATAGTCTATTACACCACACAGGCTGCATAGATGTAACCTTTATTAGTTATTTTTAATGTTTGCTTTTGTAGTCCCATTAACTTGGCTGCAGTCTCCTCTTAACCTTGATTTGTGACCAATATCTTAATGTGTTTAAAAGGTAGCAGATTCACTGGTCTAATTCAGCACACCAGTATGCCAGACTGACTGTTAACAATCTCCTGTATCAGCAGATGTTTTGCCATCAACAGAGGATGTTAATGCTTTAAGCAGATATGCCCGGCCTCTTTTAAAGTATTCTTCAAGATCATCCAGTCTGCTATTTTAGCTAGCTAGTGCACAGCTACTAGAGAGGAATAGTGTACCCAAACCGTGGGAGATTACTATTGTGTACCAATAACTGTGAAAAGGAATGCAGCACTGTATGATACTCAAACATGGCTACAGTGACCATGCTCTAGAAAACACAAATATTTCCCCTTATGCTTTTTAAACAATAGCACAGCAGAATCCTAGAATGAGAAACGAGAGAAGAAAGTAAAAAACAATGTTTATGGGAAAAGTTTCAAGTTCAAGGCAGTCAATTAAATATGTGTGTGTGTGTGTGTGTGTGTGTGTGTGTGTGTGTGTGTGTGTGTGTGTGTGTGTGTGTGTGTGTGTAAAATGTATAAATAAAAGTAGTCAGTATATGTCTATTCTATTAATATATGTTATTGACTATGCATTCAGCCTTGGGGATTAAAACAACAAAGAAAATACAATTAATAGAAAAAAGAAAATAAATAAAATAACAATTACTTTTTTTACTGGTTGCTCCAGATCTGACTATACAACTACTCCCAACCTCCCACAGCCATTGCTAGTGCTGACAAGTGCCCAAATGGTGGTGGTGGGATGACATCCAAAGCAGTTTAGATTTCCTGATACACCCAGCCTTCAACCCTTGAGCATCCAAGCAACTGCTATAGGTTGCAGCAGACAACAGATGCATTATGTAAGTATCTCTGTCACTCTCACAAGGACCCTAATACTAACACCCCACCACCACCTGCGGAGGTGATTCTCCTGCTAGATTCACAGTATGCACCTGAGACTTATTACAGGGACAAGCACTCCAAGGCACACACACTTTCCCTCACCCCAAGATGTGTAGACTGACAGCTGCCACTTATTCCTATGCCTTCTGACTAACTCCTCCAGAACTTAGGCTGCCAGTTAAACCAGGCACAGCTATGGTCTCACCAGGCCTCCTTCCATCTCTGCCACAGAGCTGGGTAGATACTACATATATATGTCAGTAGTCATTTCCTTGGTTTCAGTTTAACAACTTGCAGTCTCCTGTTATATGTTTTATAATGGAAGTATAGAAAAAAGAGAATTTCAAAGTCTGCCCTACATTTTACTGTAGGTAATTATGTAGTTTTTTTTTTTTTTTTTTCTGTTCTTAAACACAACAGGAGGCATGGCCATATTAGATATAATAAGCTAGCGTTAGTGCTGAGAAAGGAAAGAAAATACTTGGCTGTTGGCTTGCACTATATATATATATATATATATATATATATATATATATATATATATATATATATATACTTTTTTTTTTGGACACTACATCATGTATAGTGAGAGTCACTATCATTGTCTATAAAGTTTTTAACTCAAGTCTAGATGTGTAGTATCTATATTGTAGCATTGTATAACATAGGTTGTTCTTTCAATTTATTTTGTATAGTATTTCTAATGTGATTTGTACTGTAATGGATTTTACTTTATTGTACAGTATGTGTAGCATTTCTCCCTGGGCCTCTGCTGAAAATGGGTTCTGTAGACCCAGTCAGACCACCCCAGTAAACAAATGTCACATAAAAATAAAATAAAATAATAAATATTCAGGACAAAAAAACAAAGGTATAAAAATTATACTGCTCTGAAGCAGGCGGTCTGCAATTAAATTCTTTGTCCTAATATGCAAATAAGAGTTGTGACGAATGTAGTCTATAGTAATGCATCCACTTTTGTGTTCATATTTTTGTTACTTATAAAAACTGAAATGAAGAGTCACAAGCTGCAAATGAAATTCAGTTTAATAACTGAAGAAAAGAAAGATCAATATGTATAGTATTAGGTCAAAAAGACAAAACAATGGTTCCTCACAAGTTCACAGAATAGGGGATACTTTGACCATAGTGAGCTGTACTGTTCTAGCATAGACAGGAATCTTTGCAGAGTTAATAAAAATGATCAATAAGGATTCTTGGACTTTACAATGGGAATGCTCTAAGGAGAGTGGCTTGGGATGATACTGATGAAGGAAACAATTTCTGATGGGAGTGATATTATCTGCAGGACAGAATGACAAGTGGGAGGCACAGGGAAATAAGGTTTCTGGCTGGTGTCATAGACAGGAGAGACAAAAAGGAAATAAATTATCAGGAGCACATCTGTGTGTCTGGAAGCTGGTTATCACAGTCTATAAAAAGGCAAGTTAACTGTCTGGGAAAGGATAACAGCAATACAGGAAAATACAGACGTATACATATAAACAATTATTTTATAGCAGAAATTTGCTACTATAAAGAGATGCACATTTCAGCCACATACAGCTTATAAGAGAATCATTATGATCATCAACAACTGCAAAGTTTGGCAAAGTATAAAAGTCAGAAATTCAAAGTTAGAATGAAGTTATCCATAGATGTGTAATTCTACTTTTAGTTTAAACAATTAGTGGTTGCACACAGGCTCCATCTTCGCAGTTAGCATAAGCCGGGACAGTGATGTAGTAAGCCATACTGAACAATTACAGCCACAAGAGGCCCAATTACTTTCCACATTAGCAGCAGAAAAGGAAGGCATCGTTACCTTTAAGGGGCTGAACTGAGGGTGGCATTGCCTCTTAATCATATGGATTCAGCTCATTATACAAGATTTACATGGTGGCCACTTCATTTTCAAAGAAGTCTTGTAGAAAAAGAACCTTAGTACTTGAGGGATTATATGAGGCACTCATTCCTCCAAGATGGATCATTTAGGCTGTCCATCATTGCCTGCACTTTGTACTTGTAAATGTAACTAGAACACACACCTAGAAAGGAACAGTTTAAATGTTGATGAAAGAAAGGGTGGCAGGTATTTGTTGCCTTTCACATTGCATGTCATCCCAGCTGCAGCTGATGTTAACGTTGCACAAAGTATGCATTAGACAAAGGTGTATTTGCAGAAAGTAAAGGATGCTATAATATTGTCTGTGCAGTTTCTGAAATAACACAGAACATCCAGGAGTAGGTGGAAAACAAGGCATTTTTGCTAAGGAGGACTTCAAAGAGGCCTTAGAGGAGTCCTCCTTACCTATCTTTTATTAATAAGCCACACTATGAAGGGCTGCTAATTACAAAACCTTTACGGAATTTATAAGATATACACATCTGATAATATTAATTGTGGTTTTAAAAAACACATTTTAACTGATGTCTTTCATGTGGATAATGTCAAACAAGTCTTTAATTACAAATATATCTCATCAATAGTTTATATCTGGTGCCAACACATAAGTAAAAAGGGAACTTGGAATGCAAAAACGTATCAATAAACACAAACATATATCCCCATTAAATTAGCTACTGTAAATATAAGAATAAGAAGCAAGGGTATAATGCCTTAGTTCTATGGTACATCCTAACATAAAGAGACCCTGCAGCACACTTGCCTTGACACCTGATAAACGGCATACAAACATGTATGGTTTAACAGAACATTTAATTCCAGACTGAACCACAATGTAAATCATAGGAATTTGGAGATGAAACTTCACTTTTTACTCATTTCTCATGTTTCTAAATGTAATTTACTTATTTTCCATTACCTGCTTTGTCCTTTTCTGGGTTGTGGCAGAGTCGGTGCCTATCCTGGCAATCAGTGAGTGTAAGGCATAGAACTAATCCTAGGATAAGATGCCAGAATATTGTAGGATGCACATAAGTGCAGGTGTATGTACATTCACAGACTGTGTTCTCACAAACAGAAACTTTGGAGGATCGTAAGCTCACCTAGCAGTATGTCTTTGGGATGTGGAAGAAAAACAGAGCCTCTACCAAATAATAACCCATGGAACCAGACAGAACATGGAAATGTCACACTCAAGGTATCCCAAGGCAGAAACTGAAGTAAATCAAGTGCTTGTGAGACATGCAGTCCATATTCCTACACAAACTATACAACCAATTTGTTTATTTGGTTAGATTTTTTTTTTACTTAAAAGGAAAGGATAAGATTTTTCTTGTATTTGTTGTTTCCACCCTTATTTTAAGCTTTAGCTTGGAAGTGAAGCAATAGATATATTTGTTATGGGCCAACAGGACAGACAGATGCACAGCAGAATGAGGTCAGACTAGGGAATCAGAGGTCGCTAGGATGAATATTAGTTTAGTCGAAGGAGTCCAAAAGAGAGATAATAAGATTGTTAGGGGTTTAGGTGTGGTAGGCTAGAGCTTAGAAAGTTTTAGAATTTATAGGCTGCTGTAAATAATGCCTGGGAGGAGAGACAGTCCAAGGCAAAAAAAACTGGAGAAGTAAGCTTACAAAGATTCAGAATTATTGGGCTGGCTCAGATAATGGTTGGAGAGGCATGGTCCAGTGCAAAGTATCCACAGAAGATGAGTTGGCTACCACAACCCCTTTCCACTATTTCAACATATTGACATATGCAGGGAAGTTGAGTAGGAGGGCCAATCTCAAAACAAATGTAGAATGCAATGTAATGGAGTGTTAGACAAGAGTATGATTTAAAAGTAAGAACAGAATACAATTTCCTGTGGAGACTGGTAGACTCAAGAAGCCCAGTAACAAAGCTAGTGGCACACATTAAAACCTTAAGAGATAAGAAGAAGCTAGAAAAATGGCAGAACAGGGCTTAATGTCAAATATATAATGGGGTAACTACAACTCCTGTTAAACATCATTTTCTGATTTATTCATTTATTTATGGACTTTGCTAACTGGGTAAGTGTACCAGTTTACAAATCCTGTTACTTCACAACATGGGTCAGTTCAGCACTGCATACCTCTCATCCTCTTAACACAACAAATCTGGACAAAAGCCAAAAATAATAGGGTGGGGCAAAGCCCCCAAAATAGGGACACATTTTAGATATTGCTCTTATAAGCTTAGAAAGTTGCTAGAATAAAAGGCCCTGTGTTACCATGCAATTTCTGAATTATATAAAGTCTGAAATCTGAACATCTGCCATTATTTAGTGAAGTCAGTACTTGCTGATCTGCCATAAAAATCCAGAAAACAACAAATTTCATGAGGAAAAGACCAAAAATATGGGGCAAAAAAAATGGACATTCTGCGAAAATCTGGACAGTTGAGAGGCAGCAGTCACAGTTTAGTAGCACATAGTTTAGACAGCATACAGCAAATCTGCTGCCATAAGAACAAGATTCAGTTAAAATAATTACTTGAAATGTTGGTACCTGCATGAGTAAGTCACAAAATATCGAAAATGAATGATCAAAAAAAAGGACTTGCATACAGACTCCACAAACAATGTAGTGAGGCAGCAAAGCAAACTTTTACACCACTGTGGCACTATTAAGTAAGTTAAGAATTAAAAGAAACAGTATGGAGCTCTAATACAGAGAAAATAACATGGGATGAAGTAACAGCCATAGAAATTGTGACAAAATTAAGAAAAGATTCTAACTGGAAAACACCTATCCTAGTTGCAGTATCTAACTTCTGGCTAAAGATATTAACATCTTTAAACAAAGATTTAGTCATTTCAAATCACAGTTGTATGAATGCTGTTTTTGCAAGGAAAGAAAATAGTTCAAAATCAAAACAATACTCACACCAAATGTTTTTCTGTGCTAGGCGAAGCCTCTCCAACAGTTCCCATATACCCCCCTTAATTAATAAAATCACCCTGAGGTTGCTGTAGCATGAATTACTTATATGCAGATCCACGATATGTAAAATTATATTCCTCCTTAAGAATGAAAATGAAAGCCATCTTAAAAACTCTAGAGCAATAACTTGCCTTCAGGCAATATACAAATTATATACAGGAATTGATGCAGAGATCGTTTATAGCCATCTAGAAAAAAATCACTTACGGCAATGGAACAAAAAGAAAAGAGAAGAAGGTCATATGGCGCACAGGATTATCTGACGTTAAACAAAGCCATGACAGAGAACTGTAAAAGGGAAAATAATCTACATATGGTATAGATCGTTTGCAAAATAGCATTCAACAGCAGTTCACATTCATGGATAGTGGAACACTTACAGATGTACAAAATACACCTTACATTGATTAATCACATTAGGGGGAGTATGAAACCATGGCATACCACTTTGCAGCTAAGCTATGACAAAGGGCAAATTATTATCACAGAAATAAAAATTCAAAGGGGATATTCCAGGGTGATGCTTTTGTCATCAGTGCTGTTTTGTCTTGCTCTTAACCCATTTCATTAAGTTGTTTACTTAACAGGTTAGGCCATGGTTGCAGTTCAACTCCCAGAAACCAACCTTGTTTAAAGACATCTCTTCTACTTTTTGTAGATGATTTAAACTTGTTTAGTTCATCAGATGAAAATCTGAAAGCACAACTACAAATGGTTAAAACTTAATCAGATAATATAAGAATTGCATTTGGTCTTCATAAATGTACAAAAGAAACTATTATAAAATGAATGCCGCAGCACCAAGAAAATATCAGTCTGGGAAAGGAATGTGATATAAAGGAACTTAGTCAGGTGGGAATGCATAAATATTTGGGAATAGATAAAGGGTCAGCAACAAAACATGAGCAAATATGAATACGGCTCAGTAAAGAATGCTTCAGATGGCTAAAGTTAATACTTTAAACTGCCTTGATATCTAGGCATGAAATCAAAGCTATAAATTAATTTCCTGTTCCTTTCCTAATGTACACTTTTGGTGTGACTGACTGGCTCAAAGAGTACTGGATAAGGTGGATGTGAAAACCAGAAAAATGCTTCATTTTTATCAAATGATATATAAAAAAAGAAGTGTGTATCAAGACTGTATATCCTGTGCTCTGCAGGCAGTATAGGCCTCCACAAAATTGATTACATGTGTAGATATGCAACTGCGGGACTGCATGCATGCTTGCTGACATCATCAGATCTAAATATAGAAAAAGTTCTGATGCATGAGTAGAAGATACATAAGATGACATCTTTGCTCAGTTTAGCAGATTCCTTTTGGAATAAGGTGGGAATGGAAATCAAACCAGAAGTAAATAAAAATCAGAAAGCAAATGAAAGTGCAAAATAATAATAATAATAATAATAACAATAATAATAATAATAATAATAACAATAATAATAGTATAAAGAAAAATACCAGAAGAGAAGGAAATAAAATTGGAAAGCCCACAAATATAGTAGCAAGCAAAGAAAAATTCTGGAACACCTTATGTTGACTAAGGTTTGATGTAGGAATGGTTAAGAGATGAATTGAAACCAAAAGATGAAAGGCTAATAATTGTATCCCAAGACAATGGTCTGTATACTTGATAGTTTGTAAAGTCCACTGCAAACAGTTACACATCTTTTTGTTAGGTGTGATACACTCATAGATGAGGGTAAGTATACCGAAAGGTGCAATAATGTGGCAAGTCGATAGCACTGAGGATTGTGCAAACACTACATTATAGAAGTAGTGGAGATGAACTAGAAACATGAACCCCACAGCATTATCGACAGTGATGAAGTTTATATCACATGGGATCATCTAGACATCTATGCTGTGAAAATATACTCTTGCAGGCTTATATTTCAGAGTCCTCTATTTGATCCAAAAACTTAAGACAACATTTTTTTAAGGGGTTCTCTGTGCTGCTGTGTATTAAG
Organism: Protopterus annectens; assembly: GCF_019279795.1. Classification (NCBI taxonomy): domain Eukaryota; kingdom Metazoa; phylum Chordata; order Ceratodontiformes; family Protopteridae; genus Protopterus; species Protopterus annectens. The sequence continues at coordinate 365,804,022 of NC_056737.1, forward strand.
TCACAGCTGATACTGCTGAAGTATGTTTTCTGAAATGCTTGTACCCGTGTTATTTCTATCTAATATTCATTGTTGACAATTATGAAGTTTATAACATATGGGATCATCCACTACCACCAGTTCAAAAACAGAAGCAAGAAAACTAGATATAGCAGAAAAAAGACCAAAGTAGCATTGATAATTGAATCTGAGAATCATGCAATTATAACTTCTTGCGTACTGAAATACACAAGTATTAAAATAGCAGGATTTGTAAGCAGAAGCAAGAGCGATGTAGACCAAAGATTCCCAGACTGTTCCAGTAGCAGTAGGAGGAACAGGACTAATAAACGGAATGGACTTAAATATGGTACTAGTACATGTAAACCATGCAAACTGCAGAAGGACACAAATGTGGGCACACTGCTGATCCTGAGAAGAGCACTCAAGTAAAATCAAAGACTGAAGCAATAATGATTTCATATGCCCTGAATTAGGAATGTGAGCCATTCCTGTCAAAGTTTGTAAAAAAAACCTAAACTTTGGAGAAATTAAAATAGCAAGAGATATTCAGTAGGTGGGGATGAGGGTGGACAATAAGAAGCTGACCAGAGGGGGACTGCTTGCTATTATTGTACAAACAATGACCCTACCTAAACATAAAAAAATTGTACACACACACATATATATATATATATATATTTATATAAAACCCAGCCACTGGGGATGCACAAGCCAGTGCATGTCTTTGTGCCAGTCCCAAGCCCGGATAAATGGGGAGGGTTGCGTCAGGAAGGGCAACTGAGTAAAACTTCGCCAAATAATTCATGCAGACACCGATAAATATTTCCATATCGGATCTGTTGAGGCCCGGGTTAACAACGACTGCCACCAGTACTGTTAGCCAACAGGGTGCTGGCAGAAACTGGGCTACTGTTGGCTGAAGGAGGAGAAGAGGCGGAAGGCATGGCCGAAGGCAAGAAGAGAGGAGAAAGGCTAGGACTGTGGTAGTGAGGGTCGGAACATTGAATGTTGGCAATATGACTGGTATAGGGAGAGAACTAGCTGATATGATGGATAGAAGGAAGGTTGGTATATTGTGTGTGCAAGAGACCAGATGAAAGGGGAGTAAGGTTAGGTGTATCGGAGGTGGGTTCAAATTGTTTTATCATGGTGTAGATGGGAGAAGAAATGGAGTAGGAGTTATCCTGAAGGAACAGTATGCTAAGAGTGTTTTGGAAGTGAAAAGAGTGTTGGATAGAGTGATGTTTATGAAGCTGGAAATTGATGGTGTAATGATGAATGTTGTTAGTGCATATGCTCCACAAGTTGGGTGTGCGATGGATGAGAAATAAAAATTTTGAACTGAGTTGGATAAAGTGGCGATGACTGTACCCAAGGGTGAGAGAGTGGTGATTGGAGCAGATTTTAATGGGCATGTTGGTGAAGGGAATAGAGGGGATGAGGAAGTGATGGGTAGGTATGGTGTTAAACAAAGGAATGCAGAAGGTCAGATGGAAGTGGATTTTGCGAAAATGATGGACATGGCTGTGGTGAATATGTATTTTAACAAGAGGGAGGAGTATAGGGTAACATACAAGAGTGGAGGAAGATGCACACAGATGGATTATATTTTATGTAGGAGGGCCAGTTTGAAGGAGATTGGAGACTGTAAAGTGGTGACTGGGAAAAGTGTAGTTAGGCAGCATAGGATGGTGGTTTGTAGAATGATGTTGGTGATCAAGAAAAGGAGGAGGAGTGTGAGGGCAGCACCAAGGATCAAATGGTGGAAATTGAAAAGGGTAATTGTGAGGTGGAGTTCAGGGATGAGTTAAGACAGCCACTGGGTGGTAGTGAAGAGTTACCAAATAGCTGGGTAACTACAGCAGAGCTAGTAAGGGAGACAGCTAGAAAGGTGCTTGGTATGACATCTGGACAGAGGAAGGACGACAATGTAACATGGTGGTGGAATGAGGAAGTATAGGAGAGTATACAGAGAAAGAGGTTGACAAAGAAGAAGTGGGATTGTCAGAGAGATGAAGAAAGCAGGCAGGAGTATAAGGAGATGAAGTGCATAGCAAAGAGAGAGGTGGCGAAGGTTAAGGATAAGGCATATGAAGAGTTGTATGAAAGGTTGGACACTAAGAAGGGAGAAAAGGTCCTATTCCAGTTGGCTAGACAGAGGGATCGAGCTAGTAAAGATGTGCAGTAGGTAAAGGTGATAGAGGATAATGAGGGAAACATATTCACAAGCAAGGAGAGTGTGGTGAGCAGATGGAAAGAGTACTTTGAGGGGTTTCTGAATGAAGAGAATGACAGGAAGAGAAGGTTGGATGATGTGGGGATAGTGAATCATGAAGTACAATGGATTAGCAAGGAGGAAGTAAGATTAGCTATGAAGATGATGAAGAAGGAAAAGGCTGTTGGTCCAGATGACATTCCTGTGGATGCATGGAGGTGTTTAGGTGAAATGGCACTGGAGTTTTTAACCAGATTGTTTAATGAAATCTTGGAAAGTGAGAGGATGCCTGAGGAATGGAGAAAAAGTGTTTTGGTACTGATTGTTAAGAATAATGGTGATGTGCAGAGCTGTAGTAACTACAGAGGGATTAAATTGATCAGTCACAGCATGAAGTTATGGGAAAGAGTAGTGGAAGCTAGGTTAAGAAGGGACATGATGATTAGTGATCAGCAGTATGGTTTCATGCCGGGAAAGAGCACTACAGATGTGATGTTTGCTCTGACAGTGTTGATGGAGAAGTACAGAGAAGGTCAGAAGGAGTTGCATTGTGTTTTTGTAGACTTAGAGAAGGCATATCAGGAAACTTAAACAAAAAACCACTGAAAAATACAAAGGGAGAGGCAAACTGTTGAGTGCCCAACGTGCTGTCCAAACACAAAAGTGTTCAAATAAAATGTACCAGCAGCAGCAAAAGAGTGAACCACAAATAATTCAAATTAAACGTATTTTGGATTATTTGTGGTTCACTCTTTTGCTGCTGCTGGCACATTTTATTTGAACACTTTTGTGTTTGGACAGCACGTTGGGCACTCAACAGTTTGGCTCTCCCTTTGTATTTTTTAGAGAATGCATATGACAGGGTGCCTAGAGAGGAGTTGTGGTATTGTATGAGAAAGTCGGGAGTGTCAGAGAAGTACGTAAGAGTGGTAAAGGATATGTATCAGGGTAGTGTGACAGCGGTGAGATCAACGTTGGGAGTGACGGATGCGTTTAAGGTGGAGGTGGGGTTACATCAAGGATCAGCTCTGAGTCCTTTCTTATTTGCAATGGTGATGGACAGGTTGACAGACGAGCTCAGACAAGAGTCCCCGTGGACTATGATGTTTGCAGCTGACATTGAGATCTGTAGTGAGAGTAGGGAACAGGTTGAGGAGACCCTGGAGAGATGGAGATATGCTCTAGAGAGAAGAGGAATGAAGGTCAGCAGGACTACGACAGAATATATGTGTGTGAGTGAGAGGGAGGATTGAGGAATGGTGAGGATGCAAGGAGTAGAGGTGGTGAAGGTGGATGAGTTTAAATACTTGGGATCAACAGTTCAGAGTAATGGTGAGTGTGGAAGGGAGGTGAAGAAGAGAGTACAGGCAGGATGGCGTGGGTGGAGAAGTGTGTCAGGAGTGATTTGTGACAGACGAGTACCAGTAAGAGTGAAAGGGAAGGTCTACAAGAGGGTAGTGAGACCAGCTATGTTATATGGGTTGGAGACAGTGGCATTGACAAAAAGGCAGGAGTCCGAGCTGGATGTGGCAGAGTTAAAGATATTAAGATTTGCACTGGGTGTGACGAGAGTGGACAGGATTAGGAATAAGTATATTAGAGGGTCAGCCCAGGTTGGAAGATTTGGAGACAAAGCCAGAGAGGCAAGATTACATTGGTTTGGACATGTGCTGAGGAGGGATGCTGAGTATATTAGGAAAAAGATGCTAAGGATGAAACTACCAGGTAACAGGAAAAGAGGAAGGCCTAAGATAAGGTTTATGGATGTGGTAAGAGAGGGCATGCAGGTGGTTGGTGTGACAGAGCAAGATGCAGAGGACAGGAAGAAATGGAAACAGATGATCCTCTTTGGCGACCCCTAAAGAAGATGATATATATATATATATATATATATATATATATATATATATATATATATATATATATATTTTTTTTTTTTTTCATTATTGTGGAAACTGTCTTGACTCATAATTAAACTTCTGTGTCTGTATAAGCAGAAGAAAAGCTGAAGTCAACAAATTCCTTTTTTAAGCCAGAAAGGTTCCTCACTTTCTATACCATGAAGGAACAATGCAATAGGAGAGGGCAGTCTACGTGGTTTGAATACTGACTGCCACTTTTATCCAGCCACCAAGAAAACTCCCTTTCACAAATTAAGTCTAAGAAGATTTGCAGGATCATAACCATTTCCTTAAAAGAGGGAGCAATACTTCCACTTCAAGCAAAGCTACATGATACCCAATAAAACAGAGGGCACAATTTTTACCAAGCTCTAAGTTAAAATTATGTCTATTCATTGTTTATTAGACTTTCTATGCATATTTATAAAAGTAAACCATTGTTATTTATATACTGTACATTGTTTTGTTATATTAAAATGCAACCCGGGCTGACAGTATAATTGATCATTGTGTGATCAGTGCTCTACCCCGGTAAACAAATTTAAATAAATATACAAATAAATACATGAAATTAAATTAAAATCATTTCCCTTTATTGCCAGTCAGCTATTAGAACCTTTGGCTACCATCTTAGATATCTTACACCCTCTTGTCCTGGATTAAAAACTCCTCACAGAAACCTTTTTGCTCACTGCCTTTCAACTTAAAAAAAAAAGACTTCACAACCCCAAATTCTATTCAGAACTAAAACTACACCAACAAAAAAAAACTAAATGCACATGCTTTCTTGACAGTTGTATCACCTAACTGAAATTCCTTATCCATAACAATTATCTTGTTCATCTCCCTCAAATAATATCCTTCATCTGGAATTTTCTATCCCTCTTGATATATATATATATATATATATATATATATATATATATATATATATATATATATATGGATTCACTTTAGAAGCTCGACATACTGAAATATTGAAATTCAGTATTTTGAGCCCATAAAGTGGAATCCTGAGAACAGCGAAAGCTCAGAAGCACGAAATTCAAAACCTCAAATACCGGCGGTTTTGAATTTCGCGCTTCTGAGCTTTCTCTGTGGTTATGGATTCAGATAAGTGTGTGTGTGAGTGTTAAGGGTTTTGGGTAGGGGCTGTGGTGTTTGTCAGTGTGTTTTGTTGCTGTGATGTGTGTGTGTGCGAGAAGAATGTAGCTTTTGTGGTGGTGTTTTGTGTGTGTTTGTGTGTAGCGCAACCTTGGAATGAGAATATTTAAGTAGGGGTGGTGTGGGGGGGTCACAGGGGGGCTTGCTGCTTTTATGTAGTAGAGAGCTTGTGTTTGTGTGTGGGGAGGATGGTGTGTGTGTGTGTGTGTGTGTGTGTGTGTGTGTGTGCAGTAGTGGTTTCGAAAATTCAACTTTATAGCTCTGAAATACTGAATTTCGATATTTCAGTATTTCGAGGATATAAAGTGAATCCATATATATGTTAATATATATATATATATATATATATATATATATATATATATATATATATATATATATATATATATATATATATATTCACTTTAGAACATCGAAAGTCCATCATATCGAATTTAAACCAAAATCATGAAAACTCAAAACATCGAATCCCATAGCACTGAAAAAACATAGGAAAGCAACATGTACTATATTCCAGCATAACTACATACAGAAACAAGTAAAAAAAAAACATATTAAACTTCTTCAAATGTAAGCGGGGGGGGGGAGTTAGCCTCCCTGCACCCCCTGCACCCCCCACACCCCTTCTCCTTAAATTTATCAATTCTGAGATCGCACTACACTACACTAAGATGCGTTATGTTGTAGTATAGCAAGTAAGAAGGGAACATGACTGAGGATACCTATGAAACAGACAGACACACACACACACACACACACACACACACACATATATATATATATATATATATATATATATATATATATATATATATATATATATATATATAAACATCCTGTTTTGTAAACATTGTAAATACATTTAATACATTTATACCAACATGTAATGGCTGTAAGCCATCTGTACAAATTGTGCTTGTTGGTGCCTTATTTTTAAGAGTTTGTGGGACTGGACCCTCTTGTTACCCTATATTCTGTTACATATCATCTTTGTTTCTAATTTGTAACCTGAAGTCCAGATGAAAAAGAGCTCACTTAGTGACTTATTATTGGTCACAGAAAAGAGAAAATGCTTTTCTTGTGAAAACATACATTAAAAAAATTTAAAAATGCTTATACAACGACAAATAAATGGCAAGATGAACAAGACAGAAATGTCAAATCATGTGTAAAAATAAATAGATTTCATACACTTCTCCTTTAATTTCTTTATTTGTACATGGAGTTGGCACAGTTTCCTCTGTACAAACTGCCTGATTTCCCTTCTGCATTCCCTTGGGGACAAAAGCTTTTGAAAGCAGAACTAAGCTCTGATTACTTAACAGTCAAAGAAAATACTGTAAAAATAAAAGAACAGGCAGCTAGAAAAGTGCAGTTTTTAAAATAAAAGAAGAAAAAAAAAACTGACAGATCCAGCTCAAACTAGTATTAGTAAACTAAATTAAAAAAGAATATCCACTTCAGTGCTCTGTGCCAGAATTTACAATATTTACAGCATCTGCAAGCCAGCCAAGTGCTAAACAAAATGAATAGTGGTGACGCATGAGTAGTGTAAAAGTATGCAGCTGTGAGGCCTGCAAACAATATGGGTATTGGTGCTAAATCTCATGTAATGCCTTCCACAGGCTCAAGCAGAAAGAAAAAAAAAATGAAATAAGATGAATGGAGTGCCAAATCCCAAGGTCTCTCTCTTCCCTTTATCTTTCTCACTTCTAATGGGCTATTGAAATGGCTCACAAAAGGAGCTGAGAAAGTGAATTCATTAAGCAGCAGTCCTGGAATGACTGCAGTGATTGAAGCAGGGAAAAGTAAGCAGTGTGTGCTGTTATTTAAAGTGAACTTCTGAGGCACAGCACTACATTCAGCCACTCGTATCAGACAGCTATGCTGCAAAAACATACTCTTACAAGTTCATATTTCAGAGTCTTCAATTTGATCCAAAACTTAAGGCAACTTTTTAAAGGGCTCTGTGTGCTGGTTTGTATTAAATCACAGCTAGTACTACTGAAGTGTGTCTCCTAAAATGCTTGTGCAAGTGTTGCCTCTATCTAACTGGTACAAATAATCACAATTTAACCCAAATACAGTCCCAGTCAGTACATTCTACTTTGATAACAATTAGTATACTCCAGTAGCCAATGGTTTGGCTCCCTCAGACATCATTTGCCTACTGTGTGACTGTGAATAAGGCATTTAACCAGATAATGCTCCTGGGCCTTGTGTGAAAATGGTCCATGGGAATCAGTGTTCACTGTTATCACTATCACTATACTATCACTGGTTAGCTGTTGCACAAGCAGACAAACAAATTAATAAATAAATACATGCTGTTCCTATACAATGTTCAGGTGCAAACCAGTGTACAGTAAAGGAAGATGAGGGGCGATGCTCACTGAAATTAATGGTTCAGCATTTTATCTACCAGTTCCATTCTTTGCATAGCAATGCATGAAAAAAGACAGGCACCTTTAGGCAGTTATTTATGCAAAAGTGTTATTAATACACTGTTTATGTTCATACAATTAAGCACGATACCTTTAACACTCTGGTGGTGGTGCTGCGGTAGACTTGTTGCCTCACAGCAAGATGTTGCTCCGTTCGATTCTCAGCTAGAGCTTGTCTTCTGTGTGGAGACATGTGAGAATGGGCATACCTTCAATGAAGGTTGTGCATCAGGTCCGGCAACTCGCACGTAAAAATCAACTGTCAATCATTAGCGGACCGGAGTTCCGCTGTGGTGACCCCTAACTGGGAAAAGCCGAAAGAAACAACAACAACCTTTAACACTATGCTCATTACAGGACCACAGCTATGCCTCTCAACCTCTTAGCACAATAAATCTGGAGAAAGCCTAAATAATGATGGGGGCAAGGGCCCCAAAGTAAGGACAGATTAAAAATATTGTTCTTTACAGACAGAAAGTTATAGAATAACAGCATTTGTCTTAGCATGCATTTTCTGAAGGAAATAAAGTCTGAAACTTAAATGTATGACGTTATTTATTTAGTTCAACCATCAGTGATTTGCCAAAAAATTACAAAGTTTGAGGAACAGGGCAAAAATGAGAGGAAAATCTGGAGATTCTCTAAAAATCTGGACAGTTGAGAGGTAGCCCACAGCTGGAAAATCTGCACAAGATGAACAATTCTTTAAATGTGATGGAGGAAAATGGTTGTGTTTGCCAAACTCACAGAAGACTGAGGGCTTGAGTCTCACAACATCTATCTGAAAAACATGGATCTCTCAACAAATTTGCTTAGCTAACCCGAAAAACAAACTGTGAGCAAAAGTCCCAAGGCGAACAGTGACACAGGGGTTAGGCTGTGAATTGTCTAAACAACATGCACTTCTGTCCAGTTTGTGATATTTGGGTTCTTTCAGAAATATCCCAAACTTGCTGCTGACACACAGCCAGTCTATGTCTGTACTGCTGAAGCAGACATTTAAATTCAGTCTAACCTTAGAGTTACTGCTCTTAAAGTGGTAGACTACTCCTAAATTACATCACTCCCCATAAGCAAGAAAGGCGTAACACTATACTATGGCTGCACACAAATATGATCCATATTCTGATTCAGTTAACAGATTACATGATACCTCTCAACTGTACAGATTTTTTGCAGAATATCCAGATTTTTATCTTGCATTTTTGGTCACTTTCTCAAAAAAATTGTCGTTTTCTGGCAAATAATTGGCAGTTCATTGAGGACTAAAGTCAGAAAACAACGACATACATTTGAGATGCAGACTTCATACCCCTCAGAAAATTCATGTTAATGCAAAACCTATTATTTATCAATTTTCTGTTTATAAGAGTAACATTTAAAAATGGACCCTACTTTTGGGCCTTTGTTCCCCCATTATTTAAGGCTTTGTCCAGATTTCCTGCTCTAAGAGGTTGAGAGGTATGACTAGCATGTAAATACTTCTAGCTGCTGTAATTATTACTCTGTTACTCTGCTTGCATAACATGCATAACCATTCTGCCTTGCATGTATCTTAACAGATCATCCAAATCTAGAAACTTTATGAGTCACTATTAGAACAGGCTGTCACAGCTGGTAATGTAGACATGTCAGGCATTGCAATTCCAACACAGAAGCAACAGAAAGATCTGGAGAATCACAAAGTGGAAAAACTTAATATTAAGAATAATTATGTGAATCGGTAATTCCGCGGTGGTACTGTTGTTACCTGACAGCATGAGGTTCTCCCAATCGATTCTTGGCCTGGCTTGGGAGTGCCTTCTGTGTGGAGTCTGTCTGTCCTCCCCGCGGTTGGGTAGCATTCGAAAGACATGCGTGTGTAAATGGGTGTGCCTTCTTTGAAGGTTGGGCGTCGAGCTGGCACCTCGGCATTTCGTAAAAAAAAAAAAATCTACTGCCAATCATTAGCAGACCGGAGTTCCGCTGTGGCAACCCCTTACCGGGAAAAAGCTGAAAGACAAACAACAACATGTGAATCAGATTCAGGCTCTCTTACTGGTGTCTGTGTCTGTTCCTGGTGTTAATTCTCTATGTCAGGTAATGCCACTGTAGTTCACATCCCTAAGATGAACACAGTCCTATTTTTTTATAGATAGTGATATAATGAATCTCAGCAACTGTTAAGTCTGCAGTCATGTCCTATATTTGGGATTTGTACTGCAGGGTGACTTCCGTGTGTGTTTGTTAATGCAGTATGTTTTACATTTGATTTGTGACAGTTTTGCAAAACTGTTTTTGTTTTTCTGGTAAAATTTTTAATTTATAGAAATGACAATGTACTTTGTGCTGTAGCTGAGTATGTAACCAGCCTCTATGTGTATGTATCTCAGAGGATTATTTTCCAGCTTGGATGTTCAAAATAATACTCTCCATGTCTTAATTAGTTTGGTCAACCTTTTCAATGGAAGCAGAGGATTGCTTTAACTATAGTATCCCATCCCTGTTTGATGCAAATAAGTCCTATGAAAGCTAAAAAGAGACTATGATTTGGATTCTGATTACTGAGCGGTAAGATCCAGTACCACTTACAGACAGAGCTATGGAGTAACAATGAACATTTCAGCAAGGGATATGAACCCAGATGAAGGTGTTCCTCCTGCTTTATTAACTAGACTTGATGATGTGTTCTTGAGAGAATCTATGAGGCACACACTAATTTTCATTAGATTACCAAAGACAGTTCACTGGTACCTGCTAGGCTACTGATCCATGAGAATCTTTAGATCCCTAGCACTGCATTCACATGAAGTTTGTAGTACTTGTAATTTAAGTACAAATAACACAGAGTCAGGCAGTATCTTCATGCTACCCCTATCCATAAGAGACAAGAGTACTAAACTAGGGGTAAATTTACAATTTTTTATCCATTTGTTCAGATTACATCTGAATAAAGTAAGTGGATTACTTGCTTTGTGTGCAAAGAAGATTATTGCAAAGAAATGGTATTCTCTGTGATACATAGCTGTCTGTCAGATATTTTCTCTTTATGTTATACAATTTTAAGATCTGTTGAGCAGGTGTATATGCCAACATTGCACTAGCAGATGTGCAGTGAATCATTGAGGACAGAGTCTGTTGAGGCGCTAGACATGAGGCAGAGATCACCCCTCAGTAGCATGTATAATACCAAAAAGAGGGAAAAGGATTTGAGATGGTCAGTGAAGTTTTTATGATTAATGTTCTTGATTTTCTCAGTGATAAAGTATTGTGGTTGCTCAAATTGTTCTAAATGTCTGGACAGATACATACCGGTGGGGTAGTAAAGTCTATGATCGACCTAATAAGTGCCGAATACAGTGGAATGATCATATCCCTGAATCTTGATATCCACATAGATTCCCAGGTTCCTTACTAATGGATCTCTTTTCAGGGGTGTTGTCAATGTGATAGTTAAAGGGGATGTCATATATGCTGAAGGAGACTATTGTGCATTTTTGTTTGGTATTCAGTGTTAGCTCATGGTTATGCCACCAGCTATTATTTGGAAAATGCCCTCTTGGAGGATTCTTGGTGTCCTCTGGTGAGTTTATGATGACATCAAGTTTACAGTCATTTGCAGACCTTGTCAGCCATAAACCCTTAACATTAGCTTTGACCTCCCAGAAGTAAATGCCAGAGAGGAGTGGCCCAAGGACTGAACCCTGGGGTACAACACAAACGACAAGTCTTGTGTTCAATTTGTGAGCCAGATTACTACCCAATGAGATACACTGGGATTAACATTTAGCTTAGAGAGGTTATCACAATATCTGGAGTATGGGATGGTGTTGAATGCCTTTGAAATGTATAAATCTACAAGTGTGCACTAATTTTCCCAACTCTATTGCTTAATTAACTTTTTGATGAAGGTAAACAAGTTAAGCAGGCAGGATCTGCAGTTAAGAAAACTGGCTTGGGTAGAGCATTTGTAGGTTAATTGTGTCCTTATTTATTATTCCCATACTGATCCTCAGCCCACCCTTACAGCTTTGGCTGGTCAGATGTATGGATTTATAATTACCCAGGTCTACTAATTCCCCACCATTGCGCAGGGGGATGACTGTTGCCATCCTTCATTTTTCCAGCACAAAGCCTATTTAGAGGCTTATATTGAAAAGTCTAGACAAGATTTGACAGACCCTGTTTCAGGCTGGCCAAAAGAAAGCCTGGTATATTACTTGTTCCCATAGAAGCGGTGTTCTTGGCCTTGGAAAGTGTTTTGAAAACTTGTTCTTGGGAGAACTGTGGGGGAGGGTAGAATTCCTTGCTAAATTTAGCAAGAGCATTTTTTGATATCTTCAATGTTACATTTATTACTGCATGCAATAAGGTGTTATTTCTTTTACTGTAGAGCATTTTTAGAGTTGGTTTCTACCACAGGGGTTTATTCTTAAATATGGCAATCTATTTACTTTGGGCAAAGAAAGAAGCATTTATGCAACAATTCACATGTGCTTAGAATAAGGCAATAAAGGCTTCTGTATATGCAGTGAGGATTCCAGATTGGAGGAGAAAGATGAATTTAGCCATGCCATCATTCAATTTTTACTAGAATACCCTTTGCATAATCTCTACATACTCAGGCATATGAACAGGATGTGTCAAAATATTTAAAAGTAAAAAAAAATATATATATATATATATATATATATATATATATATTGTGCAGGGAACAAGAACCCTTTGTACTCCCATGTGAGGTGTACAGCCCCAACACCCTCTGCAACTGATATATGCCAGCTCTGGAATTGCACAACAGTGAAAAGGGCAAAATTCCAAGTTTTCAATATTGTGAGTTTTAAATATTTTGTGCTAACAGCAGCTTCTATATATTTTGAAGATGTTTCTGGCTTCAGTCTTATAGCGAATATGACTGCTTTATGGTTTAAAGAAAATGAAGCCAAGGAAAGCAGCAAGTTCAAATGAAATCACAGCAAATATGATTGAGATGTGGGGTGCTTTGGGGGAGAAAAAGCTCCCGAAGGTACTCATTGCATAGAGAGCCACACATATCCTAGATGAATGGAAAATAAGCATTCTAGTGCCAATCTACAAAAAGGAGGGGGTATTTAATATTCACAGCAGTATCAGACTCCTGTCACATTGCATGAAAGTCTACAGAAGTTGACAAACAAATACACAAAGTAGTGGAAAATTAGATGTGAAATGACCTGTCTGAATTCAGATCAACATGCCGTACAAACAACCTAACATTTGCAAAAATACAGATGGTGGAAATGAAGCTAAATATGAGGAATAAGCCCACCTGGGTATTCCTAGGCCTGGAGAAAGCATAGGACAAGATCACAAGAAAGTTGATTTGGACACCCATGCAGTGGTTCAAAGTTGCAAAACACTGGTAGAATTGTGCAAGGTCCTCATGCACAAGTACAATGTTCGGATTCACAGAGTAGTTCCCAGAAGGGGTGGGCAGTGTTGTGCTAGTTACTTATAAAAGCAATACATTACCATTACTAATTACTTTTCAGTGAAAGTAATATATTACTATATTACTATATTATTATTACTTTTCTAAAAAAAAAGAATATATTGCTATTACTAGTTATTAACTAAAGTAATGAGTTACTTTTACATAAGTATAGTTTATCAATTGTGATATATTGAGATTTACTCACACAAGTAAGCACATGAATATGTGTATTATTAAAGATGTATACACAGTGTTACAGTGATGATGAATAGTGCTTAACAGTTGAAAATCTCCAGAAGACTAGTCTTTATAGCTGGACAGCACATTGGTGCAGTGGTTAGTTTAGTATTGTCACCTCACAGCATAAGGTCCTCTGGTTTGATTCTCAGCTGGGTGCCTTCTGTGCAGAGTCTGCATGTCGTCCCTGTGTTTGCATGGGTTTTCTTAGCTTCAGTTTCCTCCCACATTCATAAGACATGCTGCAGGTGGATTGGACATTCTAAGTTGGCCCTAGGTGTGTCTGTGTATGTGTGTGTGTGCGTGTGCCATCTGAGTAATGTTGGGCACTGGGCTGGCAACTCGACACCATAAAACTTTACTGCCTCTTGTTCTGTGGACCAATGATCTGCCATAGTGACCCCTAACAGGAGCAACTGAAAGGAAAAGAAGAAGACTAGTCTTTACAGCTAGAGAGCCACAAATAATAATTAAACCAGACCATACACAGCCAGCAGAACAAGACATATAAAAACCTATCACATTTTGTTTATTTTCAGCAACTAAAAATTGAAACCCAGAAAGAATTTTAAATTGTACATAAAAAATTGTTAAGACAAAAGTTGGCTGATCATAGATCCTCCTGAAGAGTCCTGCTTGGTGCAGTGGGATGGGGCGTCAGGTGTTAAACCGATGAGTGTTGAGTTTGAGTCCGATTAATATTGGTATGGAGATCCATTGCCATTTATTATATGGCATGCTAAGGATATAATCTCTAGCAGGCTAGAACTGTCCCAGTGTTAGGGGGTGTTTTAGTGGGTGAGAGTCCCACAGTACCAGGGCAGGGCAGGAGTCTGGTCATTATTAGCTTTCACTTCCTTGCAGTACTAAAAATAAATGAAGTAAATTTTTCTGCAGACTAATTCTAATGATCTATTGGTAATGCTACTTACTATGAGTTGCACCAACATTATGTTGCAATTTTTTATCCAAATTGCCCCTTCAAAGTCTCTATTACCTCCTAACATTTGATTAGTATCCTGGGCCCCTGGACGTTTTCCATCACTCTTTAGGGGGCGATATTGCCCACATTGAAAACCACCATTTTAAGCAAAAGTAACTCAAATGTGACGCACATTTAAGTTACTAAAAAAAGTAATATAGTACTATTACTATTACTTCATTACTACTTTGAAAAAGTAACTAGTTATATTACGAGTTACTAGAAATTGTAATATATTGCAGTAATACTGGGTGTGGGTGAAGATCAGGGTTTACCCCTGAACCCACTCCTGTTCATATTAGTGATGGTTACTTTAGCAAACAAGTCAGAGAAGACAGATCAGCAAAGCTGCCACATGGCTTTCAGTCACTGCTACAGCTTCCTAATTGCTTAACATGGTCGCATTCAAGTTATAGGAGGGCAGATACTGCCCTCCTCTGGTTAACTGTTTACTAGTGCAAAACTCATTTTGCTCCATACATTGTCAATCTATTATGAAGTTGAACAGACTTATATATAAAATATATGTATGTGTGTGTGTGTGTGTGTGTGTGTGTGTGTGTGTGTGTGTGTGTGTGTGTGTGTGTGTGTGTGTGTGTATGTATGTGTACATATATATATATATATATATATATATATATATATATATATATATATATATATATATTATTTTTTTATTGTTCTTTGTGTTCATTTCTTATCTAGAGTTGTATTCTCAATATGTTATCAAGCATGTTTTTTTTTTTTTTATATTCCTTGTTCTTTATTTTAATTGCTTTTTTAACCATGATGATGCCTGTCAACTATGTACTTGTGGCTTGATTTATAATATGCTGCCTTATGACCTAGGTAGTGGCTAAAAAGGGACTGGCACCAGTCCATCATCATGGTTACACTTTAAATAAATAAATAAATACATACATACATACATACATACATACATACATACATACATACATGCATACATACATGAATACATAAATACAAGGAGAAGGTTACAATTAGCTGCCTGTCGGGTGCCAGGATCCGCCACATAATACAAGCACTCAGGTCGCTCCAGAACAAGTACAAATACGACTCTGTTGTTGTCCATGTTGGTGTGAATGACCTGAGATGTACCTCCCTGGACTACATGAAAAGAGACATGGAAGAGCTCTCTGATCACGTAGCCCAGGCCGGTGTGACCCTGACCTTGAGTAGCATCCTGCCCTCACCAAGAATTATGCCATAGTATTAAGAAAAAATTATCAATTTCAACAATTGGCTAAGTTTCTGGTGTCATTCAAAGGGGATCCAGTATCTGTCCACCTGGGATGACATACTCGACAAGCCACATTGCTTCACAAGGGATGGCTTGCACCTATCACTCTTAGGCTTTCAAATACTAGCCAAGGTTCTTGCCACCTCCATAGTGCCTTTTTTAGGCAAGGGCTCAAAAGACAAACATATCACCATAAATATCACAAGTAACCAAAAACTGCGGGTAATGCTACTCAATGCCAGAAGTCTAAACCTCAAAATGCATCTATTCGAGGCACTCCTCAGTATGGAGCTATCTGTGCAGTAACAGAAACCTGGTTTAAAGCTCCAGAGAACACCCCAGCACTACCAGGCTATAACTCATACCATTCATTTCGGCCACAGAACCCGGACCGAAACACAAAAGGCAGGGGTTTATCCATATTCATCAAGGATACACACACCTCCAGGTTAGTGGCACAGCACAATGCCTCAGAGATCATCCATGTGCAACTAACAACAGGCAAAACTGTAATTCAAATTGTAGCTTGCTAGAGATCACCCACCATGATCCATGGCCCCCATTCCACATTTCTGGAGACACTGGAAAATATGAAGGTCCTACCAAATGCCCTAATATTTGGTGATTTCAATTACCCAAACATTAACTGGGAGAACTACTCAAGTACTAACTCCCTTGCCCAACACTTCCTAGAGTTTATAAACTTGAACGTCCTGGATCAACAGGTCAACACCCCCACCAGAGGTGACAACATATTGGACCTGGTCATCACCAACATGGGAGACCGGTGTTCTACACCGAAGATCAACCCCTCGCTGGTTAGATTAGACCATAGACTAATCACTCTGGATATCCACATTTCGTCTCCACACCCAATAAAGGAAACCACCATGAAAAACTTTTCAAAAGCAAACTTCACGTTACTTAAGACCGAGGTAGAAAGGTTCACAGCCCCCATGCTAAAGGACAACACTGTCCAAGCTGCTGAATCCCTTACAAAGGTTCATAGGTTCATAGGTAGGTACTAGGCTATCTGCCCAAAGGCATTTATAAGCCTAGCCAGAATGTGTTGGCTTTTGCCACCCCCTTAGATTAGTTCCCTGTGCCTCTTTCCAGCAGAGCCACTGAAGTTATCCCCGGTGAAAACTTTCTGTTCCAAATCCACTCATCAAGGTTTCTCTTGAAGAGTGTTAGCGAGGAGCTCTGCCTAATGTAGATTGGAATCTTGTTCCAAAGCATAGGAAGTCTCTGGGACAGGAATCTATCCCTCCAGCACATCCTATTTATTGTTGTGGTGAGGTTTAGATCCATAGAGCATGTGGCTTGAGAGGATAAGGTTTTCTTTAGGTGGAGCATGTCCATCAATTCTGGGTTGGACATGGCCTTGTATGTCAGGCAGAGATCACCTCTGAGTAGGCGGTATGCAACCGAGTACAGCTGGAGTTTCTTCATTCGAGCTGCGTAGGGCATCTGTTTGAGGCCAGTGAGCCTCTTGGTGAGGTACTTCTGTGGTCTTTCCAGCAGTTGCAGGTGTCTTGTAAGGTACATCCAAAATGTGGCATTGTACTCTATGATGGGTCTGATGAGTGATGAGTAGAGGAGCACAATGACCTATTTTGATCTGGATGCAAACCCTTTTGGATTAGGTGGGCCACATAGAAGGATTTTCTAACCACTTTGGCAATGTGATTATCAAAGGAGAGATTACTATCTACTTGGGTCCCCAGATCCCTTATTAAATTTTCTGTATTTAGGGGGCTACCACCTATGTGGTAGTTTTTGTGTACTTTGTTTTTTCCAAAAGGGATGACTATGCACTTTTTGGCATTTAGCTTGAGGCCATGATTTTGACACCAGGTATCCGTCTCAGTGAGACCCTTTTGGAGGATGTCTGTGTCAGCCAGAAAGTCAATTATAGCCCCTAATTTGCAGTTGTCTGCGAACTTGGTCAGCCATAGTCCTCCTGTGCTTGCCTGTACCTCTGAGAAGTATATGCTGAACAGGAGAGGTCCTAGGACTGAGCCCTGGAGAACACCACTTGTAACTGGTTTAGAGTCAGACCTAGCTCCTGCAACTCTCACCATGAGGGATCTGTCCATGAGCCAATTGGCAACTCATCTTGTGACATAGGGGTTTATGTTCTGGCTGGTGAGCTTGTCTTTAATGAAACTTACATACAGGATGGAGTTGGTACATAAAGTGCTACATTGTAAAAAAAAGCATCATTCCATTGTCATAGAACCTGTATGTAAGTCAAAGGGCAGTTCCTGGTCAGTATAAGTATCTTCTATGCATGGCAAATCAATAGACCCTTCTGTGCCTGCAGTATAACCTGATTGTAAAAACTTTGAGGTATACTATTCTAGTGCCACCCCAGAGCTTTGCAAATGTGCACTAAGATTTTAGCTCTATGCTTTACCTCTTTTGTGTCTGTCCTCATATTTTGTAGTTTGTCCATTGTTTGAAACTGAAGCTACTTTATTAAAAATAAAGGAAGATGTATCATTTGTTGAAAACTTTTCCTGTGAATGTAATTTCCTCAATTACTTCTGCCCAAACAGAAAAGCCTCTAGGTGTGTTTACATCTGTTTTTTTTTTTTTTTGTATTATTAGACTATTCTCCCATTCGATTCTCAGCTGGAGTGCGGGGAGCGCCTTCTGTGTGGAGTCTGCATGTCCTCCCCATGGTTGGGTGGGCATTCAAAAGACATGCATAAGTGGGTGTGCCTTTGTTGAAGGTTGAACGTCGAGCTGGCACCTCGGCGTTTGTGAAAATCTACTGCCAATCATTAGCGGACCGGAGTTCCGCTATGGTGACCCCTAACTGGGAAAAGCCGAAAGACAGACAATTAGACTGCAGTGCCTGGAAGTACTTTTTCATCCATTTAAGTTGTTTCTCTTTTCTCCATGATTGTGTGACCATGAAATGTATTTATTTAATTAATAATGGAGAGGAAGATCGCATCTTCTACTTGGGGGCTTGTTGGAGTGGGCTTGCCCACTTGCAAAAAGAAATACAGTTTTGTGTTGTGAACTACAGGTTCAGCAACCATGTTGTTTGACAATTTTGTATCATGTAAAGACAAAAAATATGGTCCAGGCAGCAACAGGAAAATGGTTGTAGGACAGTTGTTTTATTAAAACAACTGTTCTACAACCATTTTCCTGTTTCTGCCTGGACCGTATTTTTTGTCTTTACTAGTATTTTATCTATGTTTTTTCCACTTGTTGGGTAATTTTATATCATGGAGAGAACAGTCAACAGAATGTGTGTCAATTTCTACCAGAGATTTCTACTAAGCACAGTGTCTATTGTACTTAGAATCTACACAGAAATGTATCAGGCTCACTAAACATTATACCTGTTCTGTCATTAATGTAAAACCTTTGGTTGATGGCTCCTGCCTAAATACTGAATCCACAAATTAATTCATGACTGACACATCTGTAATTCTTTCCACAATGATGGGATGATTCTCATTTTAAAATTAAGAAAGACTTTAAGAGGAATCCCTATCAGATGCTATGTGTACCCTATAGTTGCAAGGAACTTAAATGACACAATAACAGTCTTTGAACTGACTCAAATCTGTAGCTATTACACTTCATGGCCTCTCTTGTAGTTCATGTGGTGGTATTTAATTTTTGGTATTGTTGTTATGAAACATATTGCAAATTGGATAGTCTTTTACAATCATTTCAATTTGATGAGACATAACAGGCAAAATAATTATGTCATGTGCTCTCTTTGCACTTAGTATGCCCAAAGGTGCATCAGGTAGTCTTGCTAGTATCCTGGTACATAAGTGATTTGGGATTATGCCTTTTAACAGAGCTAAAGAAACATGAATTTAATCAGGGGATGTGTAATGCAAGTGGATAAGAAGTGAAGCTGTTTTCTTCTGATGTGGCTATCCCAATGGTACCATACATTTCAGCATTTGTATTTCAATATCCATTTCAGTACACTGAACAAATTGTTGTAAAATGTCAGTTTCTGTAAAAATATAACTATACTGTCCAAAATTACCAAACATAACATCAGAGTTCTCATTTTATTTGCAATAGCCATTTCAGCCTCCACATGCTAAATTCTGCATTTTTACTTTATCAGACCATGCTAAATGAATGTATGAGTAATCCTCTTCACAAAATTATAAACTATTTCCTTCATGAATCTAGAAATAATACATGAATGTGCAAACTGTTTCATCAACATGTGTCAGAATGCCTCTACCAAAAATGCAAAGCATTTACTGGTTCATCTTGTAAGTGGCTATCTTGACTAATGTCACATTGCCCTCCAGTGCACTATAACTCTAAATGCACATTGTTTATTTACTTAATTTCATCATGTCCAACTGCTCACAATACATTCTGTCCTAAATATCTGGTCATCGTTAAGTTTGCTAACTATCTAGCTGGTATTTTTCCAAGCTACCCAGTAATCAAAGTGAATGTCAAGTAGTCCAGAAAGAACTGTGCAAACTCTGTTTTTCTGTTTACCAGCACAAGTAGAATGCTAACGTTTGTAAAAATGTTACTTTGTTTTTATTTTTTGACAAAAAAGTATCACTAATATGAAGCAAATCAGAATGAAAAAAAAAGGTATTTTGTCCCAGGTGATATGCCCAATTGCATCACAAAATGGGATTGTTATAAGTAGAGTGGGTGTGGAAAGGTGTGCAAAATGTGGGGCTATGGGTGGCACAAAGTTGTGGCTTCTGGTCCATTTTTCAGCTTTGTGAAAGATGGAAACCCAAGTTATTGTAGCAATGCAATATGAAATTAAAAGTTTACAATTTTTTTTGGTATAAACACAACACGGTTCCTTTTTGATGAATGGTGTTTACGTACAGCCAGGATAATTCACCAGTATAGAGTTGCAATCTGTTACAGTACATTTCAAGCCCAAGACATTAAATGCACTCTCAGATAAGATGTTACAGATCTAGTCATTATTTCACTATAGTCAGTTTTCCAGTGAACTGATATTTAGTGATAATACTGATGTAGTTATGCTCTTTATGAAGAAATGTTACAAACAACACCCATAAAATGCATTTTCAAAAAGCTGACTGCACAGAGCTGTATAAATCACTGATGGAAGAATCATCTGTTTTATATGCAACATCCACTTGCAAAACTATCCTCAAACCATCACTCCAACTTTCATTCTTGCAAAATTTATAAAAATGATCAAACAGTCCCCAATTTCTACATACTGTATTGATTGAAGGATGAGGCTTTTTAGCATGCAGATACACTCTGTTGTTTAAGGTGTAGGTATGTTCAACTGAATGCTTTTGACATTAAACTCATCAAAGTACTTTTCTGTGCCCTTTAACTTACACCATTTCATTTGAAACTGGTTTATATTATACTTTATCTACAGATTTGGTCTGCTTATTTTGATAGGCATTTGCTTCAGTTTAATTTTTCAGAATCCATATCCTCAGCAAACCCCTTTATTGCTAACTAATTTTGCTACTACACACATTCTCTGTTTTTTTTTTCAAGAGTTAACTTTGACTCTAACAAAAGTTCACTTCTCACCTTATATTTCTTTATTGTAATGGCAGTTGTACTCAGTATTGAATCATACAGCTCTCCATGTTAACAATCTCTAGCCGTTTGTTTCAGTCTAGTCACACAGGCATCAAAAAACTCCTGTGACCCACAATTTCAATGTGAAAAAAATATTTATAGCAAGTTCTTATAGGGGTGGCAAAACTACTTAAATCTGTACCTACTAATATAAAGCTCGGTCTTTTGTTCTATATTAAGATTAAATGTATTAAATACCTTTATGGTATCACTTCCAGTAAGGTGAAAAAAGAAGCATGTTGTGCCACCTTACCTTTATCAGCTGTACCAAATGCAATATAGAACAGATTCATGCTGTACAACCACTGTTTGCAATTTTCTGACAAAATACCCTATAGAACCAAAACTGATAATGTTGTAAGTAGAAGAACAGGTGTCTTGATGGATGTATATTTGTACTTGCAAAAAAGTGCTGGCTGAAGTTTATTTGTTTAAACCAAAAACAAGGTTCGCTTTGGAGAAACCAAATGAGGGAATGTGACCGTGAAGATAGAAGTAAATCCCAAAGTTGTCCAAATCACTTTATTCGAAAACCAAAAAACACACTTTAATGCTTTACACAGTTAATACATTTTCGAATGTTATATAAGACAGGTTGTTAACTGATTAAGCTGTTTGGCTTCTGAGGAAGATGTTTGAAAACGTATTAACTGTGTAAAGTGTTAAAGTGTGTTTTTTGGCTTTCGAATAAAGTGATTTGGACAATTTTGGGATTTACTTCTATCTTCACGGTCTCATTCCCTCATTTGGTTTCTCCAAAGCGAACCTTGTTTTTGATTTGGGCATTTATTGTTCACTTATTCATCTCCTTGATGGTTTTGAAGTTTATTTGTTCCAAATACTGAGATTTTTTATCTGAATTCAAAAGTTTAGTGGCAGGCTCATATGAGAGAATTATTTCTCCGTCATTTTACTGTGCTGTGGTTACTTTCATTGGTTTTATATTTTTACTGAGGATATGTGTGTTTTACCATTTTAAAAATGTCTTGCTAATTTGAAAACATTTTCATTTTCTTTAGCCATTTTTATGGGGTTTTTTGTATTTTATTCCAAATTATTTTCTCATTTTATCCAATTTCATCAATGATTTTACTAGTTACAGCTTCCTTATTTCAAGTGGTGGTCTTGTAGCTGTTTTTATAGCTTGCCTCATTTTTTTTTCTTTTTTTAGTTTAACAGTTGGTGGTAGTAACAACATGCTGTAATCCTTTTGAATAGAGTACTTCCACAAGTTCTACTCATTCCCTGTCTGAAACCATGCAATGTTTAAGACTGGAAAAGACTACCACAGACAAAAGAAGCCAGTATGTATGCATCCAAACTCTGTATGCTCATGGCAACAACTAGGGAAACATGAAAAAATGTTACACCCACATGCAGATTTGCCTCAGAGGTGCTGCTTTTAACAAGGTATTCTCACTTTATACATCACAAAGGTGTGTACCATTTGACTTTAACATCTTTAAATTTATGGTTCACTGATAAAAACAGAAATATAGAGGATTTTATTCTTTCAGGAAAGTCTAAATAAATGTAGTTATATATAAAGATATTTTCTGATGTTATAATTTAGTACTCTTTCCTTTTAGTCTATACCTATAAGGCCATTTACATTCCAAGATAACATGGATAACGCAGTCTTTATGACAAAAAGCTTTTGTTACCACTTATACATAAGAATTTTTTTAATTTGAATTTCCAACTTTTGTCTTACATGTGCATACTAATGTTTACCAGCCTGATCTTTTATACAGTCATTTCTTCTCATCTTCATTTAAACCTGTGCCACATTTATTAGGATATAATGCTTTACTGAAAACCCACATTCCCTATTAACTTAGAACAAACTGTGTGCATTTTTAAAAAATGAAGTTTAACTCTACAAATAGGGACAACTACCCTAAATTCATAGCTGTACCCACAACCCACAAGCACAACCTAATCTAAGTTTAAGGCTGCCCATGCTAAACCACATATTACAGTATTACAACCTGTGTTCCCATTTACACTAAGTGCTGACTGTCCTTTTCTTATTTCTATGCCCCTCCAAGATGTGAAAAAAAGCATGTATGCTTTCATAAAACATTATCCTTTAGCTCCAAGAAAAAGTACACTTGCTTCCTTTTTTAAAAATAAATTATGCACCATTCTATTAAATACATTAAAGTATTAAGGCTGCTGGGAAGGTTACTTTCTCTTATTCACCTCCCAGAATTCAATACTCTATTGTTCACTGAATTGCCTGTCATTCCACCTTTACATTTTGTATTTCTGTCAACAAAAATGCTCAGAACTCTCAAGATTAATTGCTTGCAACTGCAGATAGCTGGTTTCCATATAAAGTAGTCAGCAATGAGAAAAAAAAAACAGTTACAACTTGCAGATGCATGAAGGAATCTTTGTTAATTCAACTCAAAAAGGAATGTACAGAATTCCCCTACCTACATACCTGCTTTCAGCTGTAGACCTCTTGACTCATACCAAGAACAGTTGCTAAAGGAAAAAAAAAACTAATATCTTTGCAGATGCAAGACGTTTATCATTTTTCATGGCTTTCATCATTTGCCTTATTTTTCAAGACTGCTTTGCTAGCATAAAATATTTACAGCTTAAGCCAAGGATAGTTTGTTTCCATGTAAAAACAGTCAGCCATCAATGACAAAAACAGCATACAACCTGCACATGCTTGAATGAATCTTTGTAAATTTCACTCAGAACATAATGTACAGAATTCTCCTAGCTAACTGCTTTTGACTGCATATATCTTAACTCGTACTGAGAGCATTTGCTAATGGAAAAAAAAAAAAACGGGTAATATCTTTGCAGGTGCAAGAAGCTAAGCACTTTTCATGGCTTTTATAATTGTGTCTTATTTTATTTTTCAAGCCTATTTCCTTATAAAAAAATGTTTACAGCTTAAGCCAAGGATATTATAGGTTCATAGGTTCATAGGTTCATACTAGGCTATCTGCCCTGGGGCAATTATAAGCCTAGCCCGATTTTGTTTGGCTTACGCCACCCCTTAATTTGAGTATACTGTGCCCTTTTTACAGTTTAGTTTACTGTGCCTCTGTCTAATAGTGACACAGAAGTAATCCCCGGAACAAACCTACAATCCCCCATCCACTCATCAAGATTCTTCTTGAAGAGATTCAATGAGGTGCTCTGCCTAACATGAATTGGAATTCTATTCCAGAGTGAAGGGAGCCTCTGGGATATGAATCTGTCCCTCCAGCAAGTCCTATTTATTTCTGTGCTGAGGTTCAAGTCCCTCGAGTGTGTGGCTCTGAGGGATTTAGATTTACTGAGGTGGAGCATGTCCATTAATTCTGGATTGGACATAGCTTTATATGTCAGGCATAGATCGCCTCGAAGTAGGCAGTATGCAACTGAGTAGAGCTGGAGTTTTTTTAACCGAGCAGCATATGGCATCTGTTTGAGTCCCTTGATCCTCTTGGTGAGATACTTTTGGGGTCGTTCTAATTGCTGCAGGTGTCGGGTAAGGTACATCCCAAAAGGGGCATTGTATTCTATGATGGGCCTGATGAGGGATGAATAAAGGGGCACGATTACCTCTCTTGATATAGATGTGAATCCTTTCATGATGAGGTGGGCCATGTAGAAGGTCTTTCTAACCACTTTGGCAATGTGGTTGTCAAAGAAGAGATTGCTATCAACTTGGGTCCCCAGATCCCTAATTACTTTCTCTGTACTTAATGGTTTACCACCTATGTGGTAGTTCGTGGGCACATTGTTTTTGCCAAAGGGTATGACTATACACTTTTTGGCATTTAGCTTTAGACCATGGCTCTGGCACCAGTTATCCGTCTCTGTGAGACCTTTTTGAAGGATGTTTGTGTCAGCTGGAAAGTCGATTATGGCACCCAGTTTGCAGTCATCTGCGAACTTGGTGAGCCATAGTCCTCCCACATTGGCCTGTACCTCGGAAAAGTATATACTGAACAAGAGTGGTCCCAGGACAGAACCTTGTGGGACACCACTTGTGACTGGTTTTGAGTCTGACATGGCTCCAGCAACTCTCACTCTGTGGGGTCTGTCTTTGAGCCAGTTTGTGACCCATCTTGTGACATAGGGGTTTATATTTAAGCTGGATAGCTTATCTATGATGCCTGCATGGGGTATTGTGTCAAATGCCTTTGCTAGGTCTAGATAGGCTGTGTGGACTATCTTCCCTTCATCTGTGGCTTTGGTGACTGTTTCAAAGAAGTCAACTAGGTTCAAAAGGCAGGATCTGCCCTTGATGAAGCCGAATTGGGTAGGATCTAGTGTCTGTAGGTCCCTGATGTCTTTGTTTATGAGCTCCATGATGATCCTCTCCATAGCCTTGCAGACTAAGCTAGTCAGGCTTATGGGGCAATAGTTTCCAGGGTCCGTGGAGGCTCCACCTTTGTGGAGTGGGACCACTGTTGCTGTACGTCATTCTGTGGGCACATATCCTGTAGTGAGGCTGAGATTGTACAGCTGTTTTATTTGAGGGATTAGTTCTTCTTGGAGTTCATGTAGGACGCAACCCGGGATGCCATCTGGTCCCATGGAATCAGTGTTTTTTGCTTTGGAGAGGGCGGCCTTCACCTGAGCATCAGAGATGTTTGGGAGGCACCCCCCTGCCGGGATAGACACTTGCTATTTTGGGGGGGGGGTGGAGAAGTTTGCACTGAACCTGTCTGCCAGGATATTGGTGATGTCTGTGGGTTCAGTATATTTTTTGTCGTTTAGAATCAACTCAGAACAAGTCTGGGAGTTGCATCCCAGGTTCCTAACATAACTGAAGAAAGCCTTATGATTGTCTTTAGTGTCCTGTGCAATTTTTCTCTCAAAGCTGGCCTTGGAGGGTTTTATGAGGGATCATAATTTTTTGCTAGTACTGATTTGAGATGCCTTCCCTATTAGGGATTTTGCTCTATCATGTAGTATCTTCCTCCTTCTGTTGTACAGTCTATTTATGGCTGGGGTCCACCAGACTGGACACCTGCCTTTGGATGATTGGGTCTTGGTTTTGTTTGGGATAGCTTGATCCATGCATTCCTGGAGATGTCCGTAGAATGCATTTATATAGGATTCTGCAGTTTGGGCTGTAGTTTCCACTGGCTCTGGGGCCTTGAAAGATTTCACTTCAGTTTTGAGAAGTGAGAAGTTCACTTTTGAGAAGTTTTTCACTGTGGTTTTCTGGGCTGGGGGTGGGGTCGGGATGTGGATTTCCAGTGAAATTAATTTATGGTCTGATCTTACCAATGAAGGATATACTTCTGGTATGGAGCATAGAGTCCCCATGTTGGTAATGATCAGGTCTAGTATGTTATCCCCTCTTGTGGGA
This sequence comes from Protopterus annectens, assembly GCF_019279795.1. Lineage (NCBI taxonomy): Eukaryota > Metazoa > Chordata > Ceratodontiformes > Protopteridae > Protopterus > Protopterus annectens. Next base: position 365,830,623 of record NC_056737.1, read on the forward strand.
GTGGTGACTAATTGTTCCATAGCATTTGAGTTTATAATTTCCAGGAACCTTTGAGCTAAGGTGCTGGGGCTTGAGTAGTGCTCCCAGTCTATATTTGGGTAGTTGAAGTCACCCAATATAATGGTGTTCGGAGAGATCTTCATGTTCTCCAATGTTTTCAGGAAAGCCAAGTGGGATTCCTGACTTTGAGAGGGTGGTCTGTAGGATGCTATAAACTGAAAAGCAGTTTTGCCCACTGTTACTTGCACATGGATGGTCTCCGATACTTCATGCAATGCCACTAACCTGGAGGTGTGGATATCCTTGATAAATATGGAAACTCCCCCTCCTTTTGTGGTTTGGTTTGGGTTTTGGGGCCGAAAAGCATGATATGAGGTATGACCTGGTAGTGCTGGGGTGCTCTCTGGAGCCTTGAACCAGGTTTCTGTCACTGCACAGATATTGATGTTCTCCATACTGAGGAGAGCTTCGAGTGTGTGCATCTTGAGGTTAAGACTTCTGGTGTTTAGCAGCATTACCCTTAGTTTCTTGTACCTTGTGCTGTCTATGGAGGTGGGTTTGACTTTTGAGCCTTGCCTAAAAAAGGCACTATGGGGGTGGCCAGAGCTTTTGCCAGTATCCGAAAGCCCAGTGGTGACAGGTGCAAGCCGTCCCTAGTGAAGCAAAGTGGCTTGTCGAGCATGTCATCCCAGGCTGATAGACACTGGATCCCCTTTGAATGACACCAAAATTTTAGCCAATTGTTAAAATTAATCATTTTGTCTTTGTACTGTGGCATCATGTAATCTAGGCATTGTCCCTTGTAAAAACAATAGAAATTATTATCTTAGGTATATATATATATATATATATATATATATATATATATATATATATATATATATATATATATATATATATATATATATATATATTTCTGTCCAGCGCTTCTCTTGCAATACTGTACAACCTATGTTTCATACAACTAAAAAAATGTATCTGGTGTCAATGGTGAGTATTGAGATTCCTTTATCACTGGCTTAAAGGAAATACATCATAGTTCGGACAAATTTGCTTCTCTTCTTAGGTTCATAGGCTCATAGGATGATACTAGCCTATTGGCTCGGAGGCCTTATAAGCCTAGCCAAGAATTTGGTCCATGTTCCCTCAAAGTCAGCACCTGTTTCCCCTGTCCAGCAGCGACACAGGCAGGATCCCATGGGTTTATTTTCTGTTTGCCATCGAGTTGTCCAGTTTCCTCTGAACTCATTCCCTCCAGTACAGCTCTTTTGACTGTGTACCTTTAACTCCCAGTGGGTGTGGCTTGAGCCTTTAAAAATGAAGTTATCACTTTACAGCTCCAACAAATACTCATTTACAGAGGTTAAATTTCAAATACAATTGTGTTTGACATCATGTATCCTTCAAGATAAAATATTCTGATACTTTCTATGTAGTATGGTTTTGGAATTATTAATACAAATATGAAAAATGCAATATTGGATGCCTAGAGGCACAGAAGGAGGTAACTGCAGATGCACCTGGAGGCTTCACTTGGCTGTAATGAGTTAAAGAGGGCTAGAGAGGTACTCTGCATGACATGGAGAGTGAGTCTATTCTACAGACGGGGGAGTCTTTGTGAAACAAATCTATCCCACCAACAAGTTATAATAATGTCACAGACCAGGTTAAGGCCTTGCATGTGGGTTGTGTGAGTGGAGTTTCACTTATGGATATGCAGCAACTCCATCAAGGCTGGGTCTGAGATGGCCTTGTATGCCAGATACAGGTCACCTCTGAGCAGTCTTTACGAGACTGAGTAGATGGACAGGGATTTTAGCCTATCTGTATAGATGCCAAAGGGGGCGTTGTACTCGATAATGGGTCTGATAAGGGAGGAGTACAGGGATGTTATGACCTCCTTGTTCCTGGATGAAATGCCCTTATTTATGAGGTGGGCCATGTAGAAAGCCTTCTCTACAATGGAGGCAATGTGGTGGTCAAAAGTCAGGTTGCTATCAACCTGGATGCCCAAGTCTCTCATGACTGATTGCATCCTTAGTACATTGTTAATGATGTGATAATTAGTGGGGATGCCATTTTCCCCAGAGGGGACAATGATGCATTTATTGGCATTCAGTTTGAGGCCATCCTTCTGGTGCCAGTTATTAGTGTGGCTAAGGCCCTCTTGGAGGATGTTCACAACAAGAGAATTTAAGACAGTCATCTGCAAACTTGGTCAGCCACAGACAACTGGTTTTGGCTTGCATCTCAGAAAATTATATCTGAAACAGTAGAGGCCCCAAGACCAATCATTGGGGTACAGCGCTCATTATGGGTTTACTTCTAGAGGTGGCTTCCCCTATTTTGACTGAGTGAGTTCTATCAATGAGACAGCTACCCATCTGGTAACATATGGGTTGATGCCTAGCTGGGAGAGTTTATCAATTATACCTGAGTGGGGAATAGTATTGAAGACTTTGGATAGATCAAGGTAAATGGTGTGCACCATCTTCCCCTAGTCTATGGTTTTGGTGACTGTTCTGAAGAAGTTGACTAAGTTTAACAGGCATGATCTCTATTTGACAAAACCAAACTGTGTGTGGTCAAGTGTTTGAAGGTTGCCAATGTCCTTGTTTATAAAGTCCATGATAATTCATTCCATGGCCTTGCAGATCAGGCTAGTTATGCTGATGGGCTTATAATTGCCTGGGTCAGTGGATGCTCAACCTTTGTGTAGAGGGATGACAGTGGTTGTCCTCCATTCAGCTGGGATGAAGCCAGTGCTCATGCTTTGGTTGAATAGAGTGCCTAATGGAGCTGAGAGACTGTATTTTTTGCCTTTGAGAAGGCATTGGCAGGTTTTGGGGATGTACTGGCTTTGTGACTGTTCTTAGTGGATGTGGCCAATCTGAACTTGAAGTTATTCTTAGAGGATTTCACCAGTGAACTTTTTTGCTTTTTCAGACAAAGGAGCAATTGCTTCCAATTTAAAACCTGCTCCTTTTTGGTCTTGGACAGCATTTTTTTCCTTTTATTATAGAGTTTGTTTATTGCTGCTGTCCATCAGACAGGTTTACTCTCCCTTGAGGAAGATGATTTGGTCCTGTCAGGTATTGCTGAGTCCATACAGCTATGTAGGTGCTCATATAGTTTTTTGATGTAGGCTTGGACATTAGCACTAGTTCCAACTGAAGGGATGGTGGCTGTGAAACTGCTTATACCTGCTCTGAAGAGATTGTAGTCAGCTTTGGAAAAGTTTTTTTGTTTGACCCTGATTGGGGGGGGGGTGGCAGGGGAGATGGTGACTTCAAAAGTGATCACTTTATCATCGGATCTTATCAAGAAGGATGACACTGTAGGGGTGCTGCAGTGGCTATGCATGTTGGTTAGGACCAGGTCCAGGATATTTTCACCTTTCATAAAGGTGTCGACCAGCTGATCCAATGCATTGGCATTGACAAAGTTGAGGAATCTCTGGGCGTTCATGTGTGGGCTAGAATAGGTCTTCCACTCTATGGCTGGGTAGTTAAAGTCACCCAGGATCAGGGTAGAGGGTTGAATATTGATGGATTCAAGTAAGTCCAGATAGGTGAAGTGGGCAACCTGAGTCATGATTGGGGGTCTGTAGCTAGCTATGATTTGAGTAGGTGTTTTGTCATCAGTTAACTGCACTTGGAGTGTCTCCTGTGCGTCATACATTTGACCAGCCTGGAGGTGTATATGTCTTTGATAAATATTGAAACTCCACCTCCTTTGGCTTTGTAACCATCCATCTGGGGTCTGAAAGCATGGTAGGATCAATAACCTGGTGCACAGTAAATAATCATTTCTCAGAAATGTTGTACTGTCTCCAATTTTTAGTACTTTTCGCTTCTGCCATAGTTTTGTCAGTATCAACTCTTTCTGTCGGTATGATTGCATCTTTACTAATATAGGTCTTGACTGGTTTCTCATGGCCAGGTTTGGATCATACACTCAATGTATCATTTCAATGAACAAAGAATGCAGTGTAACACCAGTCCAGTTTCTTATCTGTGATTTTATAAAAGTGTATGTTTCTTCCAGTTTCTCTAGTACAGCAGAAATTAACAAGCTTTTTTTTCTGTGCACTCTGTCTTCTATCTTTTTTTTTTTAAACAGCTTTTCTTGAGAAGCCTCATAGAAAGCCAGGTTTTCCTTCATTCCAACCTCTGATATTTGCAATTATCAGTTCATCTGAATAGCTATTTAAAGCTTCTTCTATTTTTTTCCAGTGTTTTGTTATTTGAGTTGATAAGTTCCTTGAGTGTTTCATTTATCTTAATAATCTATGAGTACATCTGTTTTTCCTCTAAATTACTGGAAGCCATCAGCTGGATGTTAGTCATCTAGTTGATGGGCTACCTCCCGCCCATCTGGGAGGTGGGAAGTATCCCACATATAGTACGTGACTGACATCTAGCTGAAGAGGATACACCAGCATATAACAGAAGGGCCAAGACATGCATGTCTGCTAAACTGTGTAACAGTTTCTCTACTATTAAGACCCCACATGCTCTTGGAGAGAATAAGGGCTTTACCATATTCATTAAATATCCCACTCAATTGATTCTGCTTAATGCTTTGTTAAAATATAATCATATTGAGCACTTGTGATAATTAGTTATGGCTATAGAGTAGGTTAGAATATGGTTTTACTAAATGTACAATCCAAGAAAAGTATAATAATGTAGTAAAATGCTAAGTAGGAAAATCAGAACTAGCCTTATAGAAGGAACTCCTGGCATATTATGCAGACATGTAAGTGATTTTAGGCTCAGATTTATTGTGGGTATAGTTAAGAAGGATATGCAAAGGGTATGACCAGGGTGGGGGTAGGAGGGGGGATAGGCAAGAGGTCCTTTTTCTGAACAGTTTCAGTGTTAGGAATATCAGCTGTCACTAAACAGTCAATGCCAAACAATTTGCTCTTGAAATCCATAGCAAGTGAGAGACCTGTATGATTATTAACTTCCCCAGACAAAAAGTGCTCAAACATTAAAAAATGTCATACATCAAAGCTGAATGCTGGTTCTGTGGTGCGAAGGGATGAAGCCCTGACTAAGGTGCAGATGGCCTGAGACTGATTAATGATCAGCCACTGGAAGAGCTGGTCAGCAGAGGATGGGAGTGAGCACATAGACTTGGGAAAAGAGTTAGTGATCCCCAACAGCTCAGCAAAATCTTAAATATTTATAATGGCTGTAAGACAGAAAGGATATAAGCTTGGCGATGCCAATTCAGTGATGGTAGCTCAGAGGGTATTTGTGCAAGTGTGTGATGGGGGGAGAAGCATGCACATACCATGGAAAGATCATTGGACTCCCCCAGCGACACAAGTGCCCACATTTGCCATCAGGGAGTATAGATAAGGCTATGCAAAGAGAAAACTGCAGTGGCTGTGCAACAAGGCTTTGTAATCATATCTTATCCAAAGGGTGAAGGTGACCAAGAGGACCAATGGCACTTGATGTTCAGTAGATTTTGGAAAATTGAAAATAAAAGAATGAATGAAATAATAAAAAATGGCCATCAGCAATCCAAAAGTTTATATGTAATCATCGAGAAAATAATCTTATGCAGAGGGTTTAACACAGCATTTTACTAAGTGAAGTAAAAAAACTGGAGCAAAGCAAAGAAATATGGACTCAGTTCTAATGTTGATGATCATCATTGGAGGACCTTCATATTCATTCCCTACTATTGTGAAAATAGACCTGGGAAAATTAATCATACACAAATAATAAATTATGTTGGTATGTCTGTATAGAACATGTAGGGACCTAAATACAGTAAATGTGAAGACATCACAGAGCACTAGGGTGCAGAGACTGCAATGGGAATGAGATAACATGGAAGTACCAAAACAGGGAGAAGGAAGCTAGTAGCATATTATAAATTAGTAAGGTAAAGTAGAGGAAACTGTATGACCATGCTAACTAAGGATACAAAAAAAAGCATAAAATGAGTAAAAAGTTGGATAATGTGCCAGGACACGTGTTAAACAATCTTGCAATTCAGATGTTATTTGACCTTAGAACTGATTTAGTTCTCATAATAAACACCCTATTCCCACTCTAAAGCCTGGCACTTGCTCACTAAAGCAATTATAAAAGTCAGCACAAAAAAATTAAAAGCACTGCACCCTCACAAACTCCCCTTGAGTACTTTGTTCCCCATTGGCCCTTTTTTTCAATTATAAAGGAATTCCCAATACTATTCTAGCATGTCCAAAGGTCAGTTGTCAATCTCCTCTCTGGTCCAGCTGGTGAATCTAGGAATCTTGAGGCAATGTTACAACTGCCTCATGTACACAGACAACCCTCTCTTCCTCCCAACAAATTCCAACACATGTGAGAGATGCAACCATATAGTCAAACTGGAGGCTAAGCTCTCTCAACTCAGTACTGGCATAACCAGTCAGGAGGAGAAGGAAACCACACTCACTACAATTCCAGTCTCACATAGACCTACCATGACAGCAAACCAAACACATAAACACACAAAAACATACTTGGAGGCTCTAAATAAAAATCTGCCTAAGCAGCAGAGACCTCCAAAGCAGACACCCAAACAACCGCTACCCCAAAACAAAACACGTGCAACACATAGCTCACAAAGCCAGTGTGCCGGACAGTCACAGCCTTTAAGGCTAAACAACACACCTGATACACTTGTAATAGGTGACTCTATCGTCAGGCACAGTGACGTCCCGCTCACCAGGCTGAACAAGGAGAAGGTCACGGTGAGCTGCCTGTCGGGTGCTAGGATCCGTCACATAACACAAGCACTCAGGTCACTCCAAGGCAAGTACAAATATGACTCAGTCATTGTCCATGCTGGTGTGAATGACCTGAGACATACCTCCCTGGACTACATGAAAAGAGACATAGAGGAGCTCTCTGAGCATGTAGCCCAGGCCAGTATGACCCTGACCTTGAGTAGCATCTTACCCTCACCAAGAATGATGCCACAATATGAAGACAAGATGATCAATTTCAACAATTGGCTTAAGTATTGGTGTCATTCAAAGGGGATTCAATGCCTGTCAGCCTGGGATGACATGCTCGACAAGCCACAATGCTTCGCTAGGGACGGCTTGCACCTGTCACCCCTGGGCTTTCGGATATTGGCAAAGGCTCTTGCCACCCCCATAGTGCCTTTTTTAGGCAAGGCTCAAAAGACAAACCCACCTCCATAGGTATCACAAGGGATAAGAAACTAAGAGTAATGCTACTCAACGCCAGAAGTCTAAACCTCAAGATGCACGCACTCAAAACTCTCCTTAGCATGGAGAACATCGGTATCTGTGCAGTAACAGAAACCTGGTTCAAGGATCCCGAGAGCACCCCAGCACTACCAGGTTATACCTCATACCATGTTTTTCGGCCCCAAAACTTGGACCGAACCACAAAAGGAGGGGGAGTATCAATATTCGTCAAAGATACCCACACCTCCAGGTTGGTGGCACAGCACGAAGTATCAGAGACTATCCGTGTGCAACTAACAGTGGGTAAAACTGCCTTCCAGTTTATAGCCTGCTACAGAACACCCTCTCAAACCCAGGAACCCCACTCGGCCTTCCTGAGAACACTGGAAAATATGAAGGTCTCTCCAAACACCATTATATTGGGTGACTTCAACTACCCTAACATAGACTGGGAGCATTGCTCTAGCTCCAACACCCTAGTCCAAAGGTTCCTAGAATTTATAAACTCAGATGCTATGGAACAACTTGTTACCACTCCCACAAGAGGGGAAAACATACTGGACCTGATCATCACCAACATGGGGACTCTATGCTCCACACCAGAAGTGTATTCCTCACTGGTAAGATCAGACCATAAACTAATCTCACTAGATATTCACATCCCGACCCCAGACCCTGCCCAGAAAACCACAGTGAAAACCTTCTCTAAAGCAAATTTCACACTCCTCAAAACCGAGGTGGAATCCTTCAAAGCCCCCGCGCCTGTGGAAAATACGGCCCAGACTGCAGAATCCTTTATAAACACATTCTATGAACACCTTCAGGAATGCATGGATCATGCAATCCCAAATAAAACCAAGACCCAATCCTCCAAAGTTAGGCGTCCTGTCTGGTGGACCCCAGCCATAAACAAATTATACAATAGAAGGAGGAAGCTACTACATGATAGAGCAAAATCCCAAAAAGGGAAGGCATCTCTGATCAGTATTAGCAAAAAACTACGGGCACTCATAAAATCGTCTAAGGCCAGCTACAAGAGACAAATTGCACAGGACACTAAGGATAATCACAAGGCTTTCTTTAGTTATGTTAGGAACCTGGGTGGAAATTCCCAGATATGCTCAGAATTAGTCCAAAATGACAAAAAATATACCGAAACCACAGACATTGCCAACATCCTAGCTGACAGGTTCAGCGCAAACTTCTCCCCCCCTTCCCCACCAAAAGGGCAAATATCTATCCCAGTAGAGTGCTGCCCCCCTGACATCTCAGATGCTCAGGTAAAAGCCATCCTCTCCAAAGCAAAAACACAGCATCAATGGGACCAGACAGTGTCCCGGGCTGCGTCCTACATGAATTCCAAGAAGAACTAAACCCAAACATAAAACTACTGTTCAATCTCAGCCTTACTACAGGATATGTACCCAAAGAGTGGCGTACAGCAACAGTGGTCCCTCTCCACAAAGGTGGTGCCTCAACGGATCCTGGAAACTATCGCCCCATAAGCTTGACTAGCTTGGTCTGCAAAGCTATGGAAAGGATCATCATGGACCTCATAAATAAAGATATTGGGGACCTACAGACACTGTATCCTACCCAGTTGGCTTTGTTAAGGGCAGATCCTGCCTCTTAAACCTGGTCAATTTCTTTGAAACAGTCACCAAGGCCATTGATGAGGGGAAGGTGGTCCACACAGCCTACCTGGACCTTGCAAAAGCCTTCGATACAATACCCCACTTGGGCATTATAGATAAGCTCACCAGCTTAAATATAAACCCCTATGTCACTAGATGGGTTGCAAACTGGCTCAAGGACAGAACCCACATGGTTAGAATTGCTGGAGCCAAGTCAGACTCCAAACCAGTTACAAGTGGCGTCCCACAAGGCTCAGTCCTGGGACCTCTCTTGTTCGATATATATTTCTCGGAGGTGCAGGCTAACACGGAAGGTCTGTGGCTGACCAAGTTCGCAGATGACTGCAAACTGGGCGCCATAATAGACTCTCCAGCCGACGCAAGCATCCTACAAAAGGGCCTCATAGAAACAGACAACTGGTGCCAGAGCCATGGCCTCAAGCTAAACGCCAAAAAGTGTATAGTCATCCCCTTTGGCAAAAACAAAGTGCCCACAAATTACCACATAGGTGGTAATCCATTAAGTACGGAAAAAGTAATTAGGGACCTGGGGACCCAAGTTGATAGCAATCTCTCATTTGACAACCACGTGGCCAAAGTGGTTAGAAAAACATTTTATATAGCCCACCTAATCATGAAGGGATTCACATCTAGATCAGGGGAGGTCATCGTGCCTCTTTACTCATCCCTCATCAGGCCCATAATTGAGTACAATGCCGCTTTTGGGATGTACCTTACCAGACACCTGCAGCAACTGGAAAGACCCCAAAAGTACCTCACCAAGAGGATCAAAGGGCTCAAACAGATGCCATATGCTACCCGGTTAAAGAAACTCCAGCTCTACTCAGTAACATACCGCCTGCTCAGAGGCGATCTGTGCCTGACGTATAAAGCCATGTCCAACCCAGAATTAATGGACATGCTGCACCTCAGAAAATACAAATCCCATCGAGCTATGCGCTCTAGAGACTTGAACCTCAGCGCTGAAATAAATAGGACATGCTGGAGGGACAGAGTCATAACCCAGAGGCTCCCTTCACTCTGGAATAAAATCCCAGTCCAGGTTAGGCAGAGTCCCTCATTGACTGTCTTCAAGAGGAATCTTGATGAGTGGATGAGAGATAGTAGGTTTACCCTGAGTATCACTTCTGTGTCACTGTTAGACAGAGGCACAGTATACTAACCTTGAAAAAGGGTATAGCAGAATTCATTTAAAATGGGTGGCGAAAGCCAAACACACTCTGGCTAGGCTAATAAATGCCCTAGGGCAGATAGCCTAGTATGAACCTATGAACCTATGAACCTATGACATTCAGTAGAGTGAAAGAATAACTCTTTCCATTTTATACAATCAAGTAATTCAGCTAGTCAAGCAACAGCTGCAAAGTAACATTTTCTTTTAAAACCACCAGATAATTCAGTTAATATTTGTTCTTACAACTCAAAGCACTTCTAAACAAATTATTAAAGTGACCGTGCTTGGTTTTGTGGTGCAGAGGTAAGGAGCCCTTTCTGTGATGCCAGAGTTCAAGTAATAGAACGGGGACTGAAGCAGCCAGGCCAGAAGGAAGAGGAGTGAAGGGACATAGTGCTATTAATCTCTATTCATTTCAAATGGACTCTTCTAAAATTCTGATTTTGAGTTTCTATTATGTTGTGAATCAAAGTTACATGACAAACTTGTCTAATTTATTCATGAGCTTTCTCAGAGATTATATACTGAAATGGTTTGATAAAGTGCATGTTAAGTCATACCCATAGCCTCTCACTGATTGAATATCCTAGTTATAATGAACTCTACTGAATTTGTCTGGCAGGATACATTCAGTACAAATGCATGCTACTTTCAAACATCGTACAGTACGTTCTCTCAGAAGCTTTGTCATCATCTTAGGTCCCACAGCCAGTAAGCTAAAATGTTAGTAATTAAAGCTTATGTCTTGCCCTATTCTTGTGAAGGAAAATCACATTTGCTCCTTTCCTATCTCAAAACATTTTACTCTCCTTCAATGATTTGTTAAAAATGGAAGCCAATGGCATTGCACTTTCTCCAGCCAGTCATCTTGCAATTCTGATTAATCCAGTCCTATCATATTATCTTGCCTATATTAAGATTTTTGCATTCTTTCTGAGCCATTCTGTAAAAGAAATTGCATAAGCTTACTTACTTACTTGGCACTTTATTCTAACTAGATTTTTTATTAATCCTGTTTCTTAGTTAATACTTAGAACTATTAAATTAGCAGACTTGCTTGCCCTATGTGCCCCTCTGTCCATGTTTCATCTATACTGCCTATCCTTGCTCTCTCTGCCTTAATGTGTACTGCTTGTACTGACTATCCCTTTCTCAATGTGTTAGCTAGTATGTAGTATCAGAGGCATCTTCTCAACTACTGCCATTGTACTGTAGCACTATACTGCAGTACTGAGATGCTGACACTATACAATGGAAATGAGGTGTTGACAACACAATGTAGTACTGAGATGAAAGTGCAATGTAGTACTTAGGTACTGCAACTGCACTGCAGCACTGATAAACTAATGCTGTGTGTAATACAGTACTGACTTGCTCACATTACACATCAGTCCTAAGACGCTAGAAATATAAGTCATGAGGTGCCAACACTACACAATAGTACTGAAATGCTGACATAGTCCATTATTGGGGTAATGGCTACCTTACTGACACTAACAGTACTGATATATTGTACTACACTGCAGTACTGAGATGCTGAAACAGTAGTCCATTAATGGCGTGTTATCTGTGGTGCTGAGTACTGACAATATGCAGCAATACTGATGTGGTGACACTGTGCTGCTGTAGTGAGGTGCAGATGCTATACTGTTGTGCTGAGCAGGTAATACTGTACGGTAGTACTGAGATTCTGATGCTATACTGTGTTATTGAGTTGTGATATGTACTCCATTACTTTAGGGGGTACTGACTGCATTACAGACACAGTACTATAGTACTAATACACTGATACTAGACTACAGTAGTGAGGAGATGACATTACACTTTACTACTGAGATACTGACACAGAAATGGACCCAGGTAGTAGGTAATAACAGTATACTGCAGCACTGACTTGCTAACACTGTATTGCAGGTAGTAAGCTGCTGACATTACAATGCAGTACTGAGGTGCAAATATTGTAATGCAGTACTGATTTCTTAACACTGCATCACAGTACTGGGTTGTTGACTTTGACATGCAGCACTGAAGTGCCAATTCTTTACTGTGATACTGAAGTAATCCTAGGCTGCAGACACTGCTACAGTACTAAGGTGCTGACATTGGTCTACAGCAGTAATGATGTGCTGATATTCTACTGCAGTAATGAGATACTAGCACTCTGTTGTAATACTTGAGATGCGGAAATACTGCAATACCCAGAACTGAAGTGCTCATATGGTGCTGCTCGGAAAGCAATAATGGGCTGGAAGTCACACATGTATGACTAAAGATGCAATAATTGTCTTTTGGTCTTTCAAGTCTGCCTGACATTACAGCAAGCCACATGTATAGCTGCCCCTCTCCAGCTACTCCCAGTCTTATCTTGTTAAAAAAATCAGTGAACTCCTCTGATAACTTAGAATATACAACCGTACCAGGCAGTATATCACAAGCAATTAATATTTCAACCAGTCTGCTTTGAAATGTCTGCATTCCAACTGGCATCAATGCTCCCATCTCATCCACCTTTCTCACTTACCGCTTACAAAGCGATAAATCTAGATCACATCCCGTCTTCTCTTACTCTTCAAGTGCACAGATGTTCACCTGACTGTGTTGCTCCACACATCCCAACGTGTCTATTCAATGTATAATTTTGGTAACTCTTCACTGCATGCCTTATGCCATGCTAAATTCCTAGCTAGGACCAAAAAAACTGTACGCAGCACTCCAGATGTGCCTTAGCAATACCCTGAAAAAAGGAACCTGACCTCACTGCCTGTGCAATCCACACATTAGATAATGTACGCCAACATCTTACTGGTCTTTCTTGCTACCTTTTCATACAACCTACCATCATCAGTTTAAGAGTGATTATAACCCTCAAGAAATTTTATTTCTCTCATTCTTCATAACACTCCATTTCTAGTGCCCATACTCCCAAAATGATAAAACCTTGCATTGTTTTACAGTACTCCCAAGCATCATTTGATGTTTTTTTCTCTGCAGGATGCCTCAGGTCACTGTGTAGACTAGCCCCACCATTTGTTATTTTACAGTAGCCCTGACATCAGCAATGCAAGCTGATTTCTTTACAAGCCAAGCACAAAACTTTTCCAATCCTAGCACTGAACCAGCATGCTGACTTGTCTCTTGACAGTCCCTCCAGCTGCTGCCTTCAGTGTCTACCCTCACAAATAGCTTCTTATCTGCTTCTACAGGATTTCAAGGTCCAAATTAGTAAATACTGACAGCAGACAGCAGCTCATCCACTAAAATAAACTGTTTATTAACATGAACAGTAACTTCTAAAAAATACAATTACATGAGTGTGTATAAGTGCACATACACACACGTGTCTGGTGGGTCTACTTCACGTTGTCGTAAGCTGACAATATCGAATCTGATATTGTCGGCACAACAATATTGAAAGTGAAGAACATCATGCAAGTAAACGGAAATCACCGCAAGGGGAGATTTCCATTTACCTCAATGTAGTGCGGTCTCGGAGTTGGTATATTTAAGTAGGGGGGTTTGGGGGGGAACAGCCATTTATTTATTTATTTATTTATTTATTTTTATGTCATTCAATGTTTTACTTAATCAATCAATAAAGTTCGACCTTTATAGATTCGATTAAGTAAACTTTCGATAACGTGATATAGACTCATGTCTGGTGAGGGGAGGAAGCTCCCACACCTCATGAAAGTGGCTAGGCACCCTTCAACCTTAAATAATGTTATCTCTGCTGAGACTGTCCAAACTGGGAGATAAGTGAAAATTCAGAGCTACTGAGTTTTTCAGTCAAATAACTATATATCACTTAAAACACTGTTTTCAACAGGCTCAGTGAATATCTTTGACTTCAGAAACATGATCCTTGATGTTCAGAATAAATACATTTACACCCTATTACTGTTTTTGACCACACCTCATAGCCATAAACATCCCTGCTAACTTGATGTCAGACATGGTATAAACAGCTTTCCAGAAAATCAGATGCAACTCATCCAGAGGACACTTTCTGTCCACCTCAATTGTATCGAGTCACAGAACTGGATGATCTGGAAATTGGACTGCCAAAATCTTCACTACATGCAAACATGTTGTTGGACCACTAGATAGAAAATTAACACTGAGAAACTGCCCCTGTTCACAGGACATTTGTTTTTTCCATAACCATCTCAGGAAAAAGTGACTACCGCTTTTGCCAAATACCACTCCTTGGGTATTATTCTAATTTCGAGTGAAAGAGAACACAGTTCTGCCAGTGTTTCACAAAGCATGCTGGAGAGGCTATACTGGGGTGTGGGGGCAGAGCAATATATAAACTGATCAGTCTTAAGTACTGTATTATGTAAGAATGAGTCATCAAAACAACAGACACAGACATCTGGCATATATGTAGCCATGCAGTGGCATGGCACATATAGGCACAACTGTCTGGGTTAGTTCTCTTCATAGCCATGTCATTCTTGTCAATAAAAAATTATTCAGAATAACACCCAGAAAAAATATTGTATAAATGAAATTTTCACTCTACAACTTCAGTTTTATTCCTCCAATTTATGCCTCAGACAGCACGGTGTCCTTATCAACCTTTCAAATCTAGTGAAAACTTACTGCAGACTCTGGCATCTTTTGAAACTATGTCATGGCTACAGGCTGTCAGAACTCTGTACTAAAAAGAAAAGTTTATGAAGGCTCACAGGTAAGTTCACAGCCTGTAAGAGATCTGAAATACATTTCTATTTTTTTATATTTTCTTTTTAAATAACTCATAAAAACTTTACTTTTCTGAGAAGCAATCCTATACTACCAAACAAACAGTTCTGAGTTTCCTCTGCTATTTTTCCTATGAGAAGAAGGTCTCTTAAATTTCTTAAAGGAAAACCCAAGCAGCAATTCCTGAAGTACCTTGGCGTTTGCACAATGTAGATCTTGTTCAGATGTGACTGCCGGCACAGTCTGATCTGAACACCTGCTGCTAGAAACTCGTTTGATAAGCTTTGTACCCCAATAACATAAACTAATTCTATTGACCTACAGAGAGAAGAAAGCATTAGTATAAAGGACAGCACTGTATGATCACATGACCTACTTGGCCTAGCAGTTTGCATCCTAAGAGTATGTGTTTTTTTTTTGTCCTTGTTTTCAAAAAAGTTCTTCTGAAATAGTTCCCTGCAGTTAAGCATACAGCTGTGAAGTAGGCTCAAACTCACATTCCCATGCTCTCCCCAAGGATTAACAACAAGTGTAAAATCAATACAGGAATTGTCTGAGCTTTCGTACATATGGGCCCTTCTATTATGCAGACAGTGTGATTTCAGGTCTGTGAGAGTATGGCTGTAAGCACACACTGTCTCTTATTTGCTAGTCAGTGGGGTGCAATGAAATGCCAGATTAAACTCATCCCATTAGCATTAATGCCATGGGCGAGATTACTCTAAAAGAAACAGGATTAGACAGAACTTCAAGTCTTCACTGCCAAATGCTTCCTCACAGAGAAAGATGGCTCAAAGACAGAATTTCCTCCCACCCTCACTAAATGTGCTTCAAGAGTAACCAGGGCAATATCTGCATCTTTATGTATTTTTAAAGGTGTTCCTACAATGGCTTTTCCTTTGGAAATTATATGCTTGAACATTTTCTCCTTTTTTTATTGCCTTTTCATTTATTACTTAGATAACTGGGTAAGAGATCTAATCCAGATAACCTAGTTTATATCCAAGTCCCAAACTGTATGGAATGGAAGACTGAACATTACCATATATTGTAACCAACTAAAACTAGTGCAAAATACCTGGGAATAAAATAATGTCTGATAACAGCAATACAGCATCAAAATGAAAGCACACATACATAAATGGCTCTGACATCACTACATGTGCTGCTTTAGAGGGGATGATAAGCCATGGAAAAAAAAGCCTTTAGCTCCCAGTAGAAAGGTTTCACACCATGACTCCTCTCTGTTATTATGGAGACAGAAGAGTGGCTCCAAGGTAATGATAATATAGGTGGAAAAAATTACTAAAAATTCTAACAGTCAACAGAAAGATACCTAAATAAAATAGTGTAGGTAGGTAGTGAAATAAGTGCATGGTATAGCTTGAACAGTATTCATTATAATAACCTACATCAAGTACAATGGAAAAGAAAAGCTTTTTGTGTTTATTATGGATGTAAGAAAAAAAAACAGATTGCTGTGAATATAAAAAAAAATAAAACAAGCCCCCGGATTCACGAATCCTCCGTGCAAGACTAAATAAGTCTTACTCGGAGGCTGCAGTTGAACGGTATGACGTCAGCATGCCATGAATATTCATGAGGGCATGCTGACTCAACTGCAAGTCTAACATGGACCGTGCAGGAAAGCAGGGGGTGTGTCCGACTGCCGAGCTGTCTAAAGATCCACGCCCCAGCAAGTGTTTGAAATGCCAAATGTCAACACACAAGAGCGAGTCCGCTCAAATGTCCATGTACTCAACACCAGACTCCCTGACATTGTAAACCCCCACCACAGTTATAAAAAGTAAAACATTTAATTTATTTTTTTCTAATTCCTGATATAGCTACTCGTATTTGCGCGTGTGTGCGCGGGTGTGCCCATTGCTTAGCTGCAGTTAGCAATCCCGACATGGAAGAGCATAAGAAGGAATGTTTATGCAAATTACGTCAAATAGCAATAGAGTAATGGTAGAGCGTTCACACAAAGAGGAGGCATTCACGGTTCGAGTCCCACCACTCCCCTTTCTATTTATGTTCTAAATTAGTATATGAAATAATTCCTGACATATATTTTCAAAATTTTACTAAAAAGCATTGAAATGGCCTATGTATCAGTGAACAAAATATATATTTATAAAAGATCCTGACATATAATTGCCCGCAGGTAAGCAGCGCTTTACCCAGCGCAATAAAGTTGCCCGCAGTTAAGCAGTGCTGTACCCAGTGCAATATAGTTGCCCGTAGTTAAGCAGCACTTTACCCAGTGCAGTATAGCTGCCCATAGCTAAGTAGCGCTTTACCCAGCACAATCAGTTTGCGCGGAGGTGCGTGCCATGCCAACCAGCAACTTAGGAGCAACGTAGAGCAAAGTTGCTTAAACACAGCCACACCCCCTAGCCTGTCTGGACAGTAGTAAAATAAAATGCAATGACAAAGTTCGAACCCAGGACTCTGTGCACCATAATCAAAGTACTGAACCACAAAGCCATGACAGCTTAGGATAAATAGCCACTGTTAACATACATATACTTATAAATGGTAGATTAACCATTACTAAGCAGGTCTACAGTCAGCCGAGAATTTTCAAAAATGGGCGATCACAAAAAAGAGCGGAAAATGCAGCATATTTAAGCCCCATAGGCGGGAATACTCACTATAACTGATTGTAGCTCCCATCTGCAGTTAGAATGGCTGGTGCTGGAGAGGGTACATGCTTCCGAGCTCAACGTTGGGGCATCGAGGAGTAAAAATACATGGTTTGGCTCCTTGTCCACCATCATGAGTCAAGACTCCTGCAGGGCCAGTTTCAAGGGACAGAGTACAAGGCAGAGGCTTGGAACTGGTTAGCTCATGACCTCACCAGTGTCACAGGCATTCCTTGGACTGGTGAGCAGGTCCGTCACCACCATGAACACCTGAAGAGACGGAAGCAGGACCTACTGTACCAATGGATACAGGAGGCCCGTGGGATGCAAGATACCCTACAAATGAGTAGGTAGTCATGGAATGCAGTATGTAAGAAATGATAATTGATTCTGTATAATGGATAGGTATGTCTCAATATCCCTTCATTTACTTCACAGCTGCAGGTGTCCGTGCTGCGAATCAGCAAGCCTATGCAGATAGGCTGCTAAGGCTGCGCCACCAGGCAGGGTAGTGATTATTCTGCATGTATTGTTATATAAAATAGGTGAGAGAGCATGAAAGAAAGTGTTGTAGCCCAATAATATAGCCATAAAATGCCCTGAATAAGTCCTCTGCATGTACTGTTATGCAAAATACATCAGAGAGCCAGAAAAAGAGTGTAGTAACCCATTAAGAAAGGTAAAATATGTCCGGAATAATATCTCTGCATGTACTGTCATATAAAATAAGTGAGCGAGCCTGAAAAAGAGTGTTCTAACCTATTAATAAAGGTATAATATGTCTTGAATATGTCTTCCATATGCACTGTAATATCAAATAAAGGAGAGATCCTGTGGAAAAGTGTGTAATGTAATTAATAAAGGTATAAAACCTGGAGTGTGTCTGTGTCACTTACATTGAAATGTTGTTGTACCCTTGCATTATACAAATAGTACTGTTTTAATAAGTGCTGGCAACCCACAGTTGGGCAGTCCCATCTAAAGTGGTTGATGGAAGTGCTAGTAGCTGTGAAGCATATATACAGTCCTCAACAGTCAGTTACTGGCTGGCATGCATAAGTAAATCTGGCGCACGAGTAACTCATTAATTTGTTCCACAGAAATGTGAGTGTGCTACACGAAATGCAGGGTTCTGTACAAATTGAACTGAAAATGTCATGTGAACACATCCAGATATGTAGATAAAGAAATATAAATAAAATCAATAAATATGTAGAAGTAACATCTGCATCTTGGACAGTTAGTATGTCAGATATAGGTTAGGTATATGATAAACTAGCCAAACCCATTACACAACCTAATGCATGTTGGCAAGTGTAATAATGCATGTAGGGGATATACACCTGCAGTCACTAGGAATGTAATGTAGACTAACAGTACTTATAAGATGTTAATTGAGGTTTCTTTCTACACCCTACTGTATGTGCATAAACCATGCAATTCCACACCTCAATGGGTATGTGTAATCTCAAAACATTTGTTGGGATATATGTCCTATTGTTCTATAAATATCTGCATTCACTTTGATGCATGTGCCCTGTTCAAACGCCACAGTCATGGTGGCCTGTTGCTACCAATTATCCCTGCATGCTGTTGGAATGTCCACTGTCATTCAATATATGCATGTGTTATGCTTGCTGTTCAACTGTTGGAACCTTGGTGTGTTGGGTTAATGGGAATATTACTGCATGCTGTTACAACTAATTTGGAATGCTGTTGTTTATGTTGTAATTAAACTCACCTAATCACAGAATGTATGGGAAGGCCGGTCCCAGTGGACCCACCTGTCCCTTCTCAGCTGGCGAGTGCACCTGGCACCAGCAGGTCCGGTGCCCAGCCCAGGCTTCCCTTCTCCATTGGTCCTGTGCCACCTTTGGGTGGAAGCGCTGCAGGGGATGGGGCTCATCCCCCCCAGCAAGCGTGGGTGGAGAAGGGCCACCTGTCACCCTTCGAAGGGTCCGGGTTGTGGTGCGTAGGGAGATCCAGTGTTCCGTCACTGATCCCCTACGCCAGCTTGAGGCAAGAGTGGCGCATCTCACGGGTGAGCCTACCCATCCTATGCAGCCCCCAGCACAGCCACCCTCGGGGTTGTGAAGGTGCAGTGGTGACTGCCCATGGGTGGGGATCTCAGTTCCACTGTTACCATCTGTGGGCTCATGGGCTTGCGATTTCCAAACATCCATCCCCGTCAATTGTGTTCACCCACCCCATGTGTCATACACCGCCCCTGTATGCGTCTTGTTTGTTTTGTCTGTTTACCTCCCCAACCTACCTCCCCAAATATACCTACTTCCTCTACCACACTTTCCACTCTCACCTGAAAAAAAAAAAGGGCAATCTGTACCCACAAAAAAATTATGCTCCATACATAGCTGCCCATTTCGCACACATGTCCGCTGGACATGTAAACTGATAATTATAATTGGCAGTACAACATACTTTGTTGTCCTCACCCCTCTCCCAGGGGTGGAAGGTTTCAAATTTCACTCCAAATTTATTGCATATGCACAGCTGTTGCTGGTAAAGAAATGGGCAGCTATGGACCTTCCCTACACCCGTCCTGCACATCCCGAGCTTGTTTTCCTATTGTCTTTCCCTCTTTGTGCCCCCTTTTTCACCACTTTCCTATCTCCCCATTTTCTTTTCTTTCAAAGAAATTAGCATGGGGGTTAGCGGGAGTAAGCACTTTAAAGCAGTAGTAAGCGGGTTTAAGCGAGTGTGCGCATGTGTGCGCTTAGCTAAGCATCGCTAAGCGTCACGCAGACCCGCTTACAACTGCTTAAAAGTGCCTTAGTCACTCTATGTCAGGGCCCTTGTTCTGCTCAGCAGCAAAATAAAACACCTCTGTCAGTCTCGAACCCCAGACCTTGGACAAACTAGACTGTATGAAATACCATTAAGCCACAGCAGATATACAATAACATGGTGCTGAAATAAATATATCATGCATTACAATGAGGGACTGTAAAGGGAAAATAGGAATGCCATAACACAAATCTTGTTCTGTGGGTCTTTACCAGCAGTTGTTGTGGAATTCCATTACATGACTGTGAAAAGAGAACCAGCCATTCTAGCAGGGAATAATGTTACAGTAGCACCTTACAAACCCCACACAGTATCAGACCAGGATAAACACTGGCATAGTTGAATAGGGCAGAGGCCAGACTTCCCAACTGTGACTGCTTTACAGGGATGTCCCTGATTTGTAAACAAATGTTAGCTGTGCCCCTCTTAATCACTCTGAAAAGTACTAACAAAAGACAAAGAAAAGACTGGCTTGACACCGCTGTATGGATAAAAAGTTTAATAAAATATTCCAACACAGTAAGCGCTTTCAGGTTCACCAACCCTTCATCAGACAATGAAGCACATACAGGTGCCTCAGCCAGTAGAGAGCGAACTACGTCAAGACGTCAACGTGGAGAGTTAGAGCGAGGAGTACAAGCTAGAATAGAGCCAGAGGTGTCCGCTGATGCGAGTGTGAATCTACCGATGAAAGGAATTAACTCCATTGAAACTATTCCTTCAGTAGCATTGGAAACAGACTGTTCCGTTTTCAATACTGTTTCTGAACCATTCGCTAGAAGTGAGAATGGTGTAGAGGATTCACAGGGTCATTCCGGTGACGATAGGAACATATCGTCAGTGAGTACCATGCATTTAGCAGGACAGTTGATACCGGAGGGAGAAGGGGTTCCAAGTGGCATGAGTACAACGACTTTGATAGAGCCAGGAGCGAGACCAAAAACCATAAGAGGGCGGCAACATTTTTTGGAGAAACTTCCTGTACCGGTAAAAAAACGAGGGCCATGGAAGCGTTCATTAAGCGAGGGGAGAGACCCCAACAAAAAGATAAGGACTCACGAATGACTTTTAGTAATTTTGATGGTATGGTGTTTAATTTATCTTCTTATCAGCTAAATGAAGATGAGATTAGTGTATTGAACAAAGGTTTAACCTTTGTTCCAGGAAAAACAAGTGTTTTTAATGAGGTTGTTGTAGATATAGCCCTATTTTGTAGGAATTTAGCTCTAAAAAGTGTGTACAATGATGCTACTGGAAATGTTATGGATAGTGACACTTTTGTTACCACTTTAAGACAGCCCAGTACATTTACTCCACCTTTTACACCAGCATTGAACATGTTTTTAAAAAGCTATGAGAAAGATCTGATAAACTATTTTGGGACTCAAGAGCAGAATAGATATTATAATCTCACCAAACAACAACAAACAGCTTTAAGGGGTTTATGTAACAACAGAGATATTGTGATTAAAACAGCGGACAAAGGAGGGGCAGTGGTTGTCCTAGACAGTGAATTCTATCATTCTAAGATTAGGGACATGTTATCAGATAACACTACCTACATACCCATTAACCCCATAGTCGTACATAGGGTGGTAGAGGATGTGCATCTGGCTATACGTAAGTTGCACTTTGACATGCTGATAGATGAAGATCTATTAAAATTTCTGTTGATTATTAAACCGAGAACACTAGAGTTCAAAGCTTTACCAAAGATTCATAAATCTTTGGAAGACCCACCCCTAATACCCATAGTTTCGGGCAGAGGGTGGGTCACAGAAAATATATCCATTTGGTTGGAACACACATTAAGACCACATGTGGACAAAATACATAACATTTTGAAGGACACGAAACAGTTTTTGGAGATTGTTAGAGCATATGAGTTGGAAGGATTTCAAGGGAGTACCATTATGGTCACTTTGGATGTACAAAGCCTTTTTACTGTCATAGGTAACAGCTATGGCATACAAGCCATTAAACATGTTTTGCGTAGAATGGGAGAGGAAGAACACAAGGTCACCTTAATATGTACCTTATTGTCTATAGTTTTGGAGAACAACATATTTATAGGTGGACAGCAGATCTATAGACAGGCACAGGGGGTTGCCATGGGCACCCCCTGTGCCAATACCTACGCTAATTTGGTCCTACATTATTGGGAGGCAGAGACAATCATTAATAATGCAAATTGGACAAGGTATGTGGGAGCCTATGCAAGATTTGTAGATGATGTCTTTTTGTTTTGGAAAGGAGATGAGGACATGTTATATAGTTTTTTAGAATATCTACATACCACAACTTAATTTTTAAGATTCACTATGACACACTCCACAAAACAAATAGACTTTTTAGATACCAGGATCACCCACGACATAGGAGGTTATTCCTCTACTCTGTACAGAAAAGAATGTTGGACCAATCATTTACTATCATTTGACAGCATGCATCCTCGTTATGTTTTTCCAAACATAGTACAAGGACAGTTATGCAGGGCATCAAGATTGTGCTTGGATGATAATAAATATGAGATAGAAGTGGAAGATTTGAGGACATGCTTTAACAACAGAGGGTATAATGATAGGTTGGTACAGACAAAAATAAGTCACAGTGAACAGAGGAGAACCAAGGACTATAAGCCTTGGTTAATAAGTAATCAGAATGAATTGAGTCCTAAACCTAAACTAAGAAAAAATGAAGGACTTAAGATGTATTTTACCTATAACAGTAACATTACTGACATTCAAGCTATTGTCCAAAGGAATTGGAATATACTAAGGACAGAAGACAAGCTATGTGAGATTGTAGGCCATACACCTAGGTTTGGGTATAGACGTAATACCAATCTTAAAGACTTATTATGTAAAGAAAAGGGTCTCCCTGGAAACTACACTAGGATGAGTAAAGCAGGAACGTTACCATGTGGTAACTGTAAAGCATGTGTTAGCATTAACAAGGACCCAACCTTCTCTCATCCAGTGGATGGGAGAAGGTTTAATTTTAAAGCCAGAGCAACATGCAGGACAACACATGTGGTTTATATTGCCGAGTGCCAAAATTGCTTGTCCTACTATGTAGGGATGACAACAAATATGCTGAAAGTTAGAATACTACAACATCTTTCCTGTATTAGGAATAAAGTAGAACAGAATGCTCTATATAAACATGTAGAGAAGAATCCTACACACACTTTCATGTTTAAAGCTATAGTAAACGTTAGGTTGGGTGTTAGAGGGGGGGACATAAAATTACACACTGAGTCTTTAGAATCAAAATGGATTATTACACTTACTTCACATAGATACCCAGGTTTAAATGACAGGATACCTTTAAGACCTGCACTACAGAATAGGCGGGTAAAATATTAACATTTGATTGGCTAATGTTTGTTTTTTAAATTTAAATGAGAACCTGTATGTGCTTCATTGTCTGATGAAGGGTTGGTGAACCCGAAAGCGCTTACTGTGTTGGAATATTTTATTAAACTTTTTATCCATACAGCGGTGTCAAGCCAGTCTTTTCTTTGTCTTTTGTGCTACGTTGTGGACTGGCAGACTTTGGCTGAAGTACGGAACATTGATTGTTTACTTGAAAAGTACTAACATTAGGCAGAAAAGTGGGGAATCACACTTAATGAATAATGTCAATAAGTCAGAGTAGACACTGCTTGCACGTCAGAAAAGGTGTAGTAATACATATGCTCCGATTCCCTTGACTTCTCAACTGAAATATGTCTGTAATATATTACGGTTGTATCTCACTTATATGTACCTTTCCTTGAGGCTGTTCAAATATATACCTGAGAGTATCTGAGGCCTGGCAGAGGCAGAAACACACAGACATATCAGCATTTCTGCTGTTACACACTCTGCAAATAGCTTTGGAAGAAGTTGCACAAGCATGGCCGTATGTAGGAGTACAACACAGAAATATCAAAGGATGTAGCCATGTACTGCTAGCAACCAACTGTGACAATGCCATTGTTCCAGTGCTGAAAAGACTGGTGTGGTGCACAGACAAAGAATGATAGGCTAACCTCTGGCTACCATCTGGACAGGTCCACAGGTGGGAGCTATGCAGACAGACTACTTGCGTTGATAGACTAACAGGTACACAGCATCCCTGTATGTTCAGCAAGATAAACATCACACAATAATAAATAATGCTCTCTGCAGTTCTGCACCCCTACCCAAAAGTACTATATACCTGTGTATTCAGGCAAAACCAAGGGTGTAGGCAGGTATACTTAGTACTGTAATATGTCCAGTTGTCTTGAGCAGCCTGTGCTAATGTCAACACAAACAAACCATAAACTGTTCAGAAGTGAGTAACATAATAATTACAGGATAGCAGTTCACAAACAGTGCCTGTGCCATAGGAATACATTGCAATAACTACTTTTGTATGGCAGTGAATTGTCTAATTCAAAAAGAAAGTACATACTCCCATGTATCCTGTGTTAGCAGTTGGAGGGGTGAGTAAAAGTCTACACTGAGAGGTGTGTACTGGAAGCAGGAACATTCAAGTTTGAGTACAACATGCATATCACTGGCTACAACCCTAGCTTCAGATTTGAGACATATACCAACCTTCTGACTGACACAATGGTGTCCAGAGCAAACAGGCATGGGCCCTACCTGGGAAAGCTGAAAGGGCTACACCTACCTAACCTAGCATTTTATAGCAGTGGGCTGCAATCACAGCGAATACTGCAATTAACACACAGCAGTCTGCGTGCAATTACTAAATGGTGGGCACCAATTGGTGCAGAGGCTGTCACATGCACATGTGCAGATACCTAGAAAAGCAGGCTGTACCTGCTGTCCACACATGCAATAATATCATTGCAGGAACAGAGAGATAGAGAGCGAGAGAGAGACAGAGGCACAGACAAAAGAGACAGAAACAGACAGAGAAAACCCCCCAAAATAACCAGCAACAACAGATGGAGCAGAGAAATACAAAGGGAAGGTATGTAACACATATGTATTTGCCAGCATGTAGTAGATGTTCTTGCAGAGTACTCTACATATTGTGAATCATCCATATGTGGCAGCAGTACGTATCTATATGTATCTGCACATGTGCATAGGGCAGGGGACATACTGCAACTGTTAGTGAAGGGTGGACATATATATGTAGTTGAAGGTTGTTGTGTGCATATATCTATGTAGGTTGAAGAGTGTGGCATAGAAAACAGCATGCAGTGCTGGTATATGTCATGTGGTGGTTAAACGCTGTGGGACTGATTTGTCAGATCTAATGTGTTACAGCCAGTGAGGCCTGCTAAAGCTACATGGGGTGAGGACACCAACATGCATTCTGCACAACACTGTGCAATATTATGACATAACTGTTGCATAATTGATATCCCCACCATGAAAGATGGACTGTACATGTGCCTATATGTACATCTATATGTACATCAATGGATGTTTAGAGGTATGTGTATATATATATATATATATATATATATATATATATATATATATATATATATATATATATAAAGAGAGAGAGAGAGAGACATGGGGTCATATGTACTGCAACAGGTGCATGGTGACCAAGGCATGGACTGAAGACCAGTGTTGATACCGCAGTGCCATCCCCCCTTTCCAAAACACTGTACCCATTAACTACCACATAGGTGGAAATCTACCTAACACTGAAGTTGTGATAAGGGAACATGGGACACAGGTGGACAGTAGCCTCCCCTTTGATAATCACAGTGCCACACTAGTCTTGTAATCTGTCTATGTGGTACATGTCATCACAAAAGGTGTGTCATCTAGGGAAATATAGGTCAGTGTTCCCCTTTACTCATCACAATGCCCGTGTGGTATGTGTGTACCTCACATGACAACTACAGCAAGGGGAAAGGCCACAGACATACCTCACAAAGAGTAATACTGGCCTCAAACAGATGCCCTATGCAGACTTACTCACAAAACCACAGCTAGACTGTGTTGCATACCGCCCACACAGAGGTAACCTCTGCCGGACATACAGAGGTATGTCACACCCATAGCTGTTGGACAACCACCATGTCAACATATCACAATCCCTCTGGGCTACACGCTCTAGGGCCCTAAACCTCGTCAGCTCACTAAACAGCACATGCTGGAGGGATAGGTTCCTATCTCAGAGATATGCCATACTCTGGAATAAACCATCTATCAATAGCAAACAAGGCTCCTCATTAGCAGTTGTCATAAATACCCCTGATGATTGTTTGGGAGATAGGTAATACACCCCGGGAATCACCTCTGTGGTTCTGGTTGACAGGGGCAAGTGAAATCATATTACATGTGTGTCAAAGGCCAGGGTAGCATATGGCTAGGCTGCTCTAGGCCCTAGGGCCAATAGCGTATTACCTACCTATGACATGATGCACACACACATGTACTCAGTGCAATACCTGCTATGTGAGGTTGAATGAGTGTGACGGTGAATATGTGCAAGGTCTGTAAAGGTGTGATAGCTTAGTGTGAATTCATTTCTGACATGGTAGTTTGTGTCCTAGCTGTGAGGCCAGCAAAAGATGTGTATGTTATCACTAGGCAGACATAGTAGTATGGCATACGTTGTAACGTAGTTCCTTGTTGACGACTGTGGTGTCCCATTGTAGGCTAAAGCAATACATGTATGCTTAGTGAGTGGTACTGCTGGTGAATCCAACTCCCATATGAACTGTAGTACTACCTGAAGCTGTAGGCCTAAACAGCACAGTATGGTGTATGTTCACATTGCTTGGAAACACTGTCTTGTGTGTTTCCTGTAGTCTGCACAGATTACATACCTCAGGCATAAGGTTTTGTAAGTAGTGGCACACAGTACTGTATGGTACACAGGTAAAGCTCATCTGGGTTGGCATACATTGGTGTGCTCTATGTTTGTCTGATGTGTGTGTAATTACATCTGTACCATGCCCGCAATCATATGTGTGTTACAGGGTATATGTGTGTATCTAGCAACATGTATACTCTGTTACAGCAGTATGCCACCTATATTAACAACTGTGCACATATGTTAGGCAGGGGTATGGCATCAACGACTAGGGTGGTTTACTGGTAATACTGTAACTGTACTTTACATTCATTGCAATGGATGACATCTGTCTTCATGCATTAGCTTGATATATACCCCTGTGGTGAGGTTGTGTATTGTGTCACAAACAGAGTGACGGGTACTGGTGCATGGTGGTTTGCTATATAGAGTGTGCCAGGCACTGTCAGTCAGTTGTGGCCTGAGCACCAATATGTGGTATTGAACGTGTGTATCCTCTGACAGACAAATGGATGCTATATATGGCAGTTAAGTGATATCTGTAGTTAAGGGTGTAAAGTGTGCCACAGGACTCACTCACACATATTGTTCATTTCTCTTTCAGGGCGATGGACCACCAATGTAATTCCTGTTACACAGCAGCGGAGGAACATGAAATCCACCACAGCCTGGTGCAGCACTACTCCCTGCTGTTTTCCAGAAGCAACCAGCACCAGCATGAGCGGACTGCACTGTGGCAACATCTTGTTCGTTGGGTCAATGACATAGGCATGCATAACCAGACATATGAGCAGGCACACCATCACTGCAGTGATTTAATTAGACATGTCCGGCAGTGTGCGTCTGATATCCATAGACAACAGCTTGCCACAGGTGGTGGGGTGGCCATTCATCCCCCCCTCACCAGAGTGGAGGAGCTGCTCCTAAGTGTGGTGACTCCTGGCCAACAACAGCAACAGACGTGTCATCATGGAGGCCGGAGCCACCCAGCATGTTGACATGAAGCATGCAGGTAACATGCCCTATCTGTAGACTACAGTTACCTGTATTGTTACATTAAGCATATGTGAGATGTGTACTCTGTGTTTAGCAGTTGTGCTGCCTAGTGTTGTGCAATACTTATATTTGGAATATTATCTGTACACCTGTGACTGTCGACTGTTGTTCTACTTTAGTTTAGCAAACCCACAGTAGCACTGCCAAAGTTGTGGCCACTGACAAACTGTCTCATATTCTTGTAGGTCCCTCTGGTGTGACAGCAGGGCAGACGATCCATGCTGGTGAGTGTGTTATAACTTTAATATTGGTAATGAAATGTGCATGTCATAGGTGAGGTGTAGGCCATGTACACGTACCATACCTACGCATAATGCATGCTGTGCATGTTTGCTGTAAGACGTCGCACATCTCAGTAATGTCAGCAGCTGCCTCAAGCACATGCAATACACAGAGCATCAGACACACTTGTGGTAACACTGTACTGCACATTGGATAGGCATAGTTGGTACAGATGTACACAACATAACACGTTTGTCATACGCAGTACACCTCAACATGCTACACATGGCATAACCACACACCTGCTGTATGGTCACACTTCAGTATCCCACATGTCATCCACACAGCACACATGATATACCTGAGGGGTAGAGGCCTATCATGGGGCTGTGCAACACTCTTCAACACAAACACAGTCATGTTAGGCAATGCTCCGTATTGGGCACCTCACACATCCATGTACAAAGTGGCTGTGTAATTGTGAACGTAGCCACGGCACTGCAGTTCAGGTACAGCATGCTAGGTGGTGGTCTGTCACACATTAGTAGCCTTGAGTGACCACATGATGCATGATGATGATGATGGCTCATGGTACTACACCCCATCCAGTTACAGTGACCACATTACTACACATAGCAGTCATTGCTTTGCACCTCAATGTTGTGTGTGTGCAAACATATGCACCTATACACAATATGCATAGCATGTTGTGTGTGTGCAAACATATGCAACTATACACAATATGCATAGCAGTCGCCATCTGTACAAAGTGACACATATATGTCCTGGAATGCTATTGGGTGTATAGGTCACATGATACACATTAGGTATGTGTGATGTTTAATGTTGCAGTCGTGCAGCATGCCATGTCATGGCTGGTACTGACATATCTGCAATATGTCCCACACTCACCATAACCATTGTACAATGGCCATGTCGAGCATTGGTATTCCATCACGTATATATGCACCACTCATCCCGTGTGTGTACATAGCATGCATGTGCTACACCTGTGCCCACAATTATCTGCTACAGACACAGACACTGTCATCAGACATGGAATTCTATGTGACACACAGATAACACATGCAGCCATGGTATGTATACCTGTGAGTGATGGTGCATGGGACATTGCAGAGCTTATAATACTTGCACAGCAATGTTGTGTCCTTGTACACATTGTGTTCCAGTGTGCAGCCAATCCCTGAACAACTCCACACATGCATCAAAGCCATGTATACTGGTATTAACTAGGGCTGTCTACACTTGCACTGCATGGTCTTGAGCAACACATATTCTGCATGCTTACATGTGTGAGGTGACTGTTTGCCTTGTGATACTGTCCCCCACCTTCAACCAGTATGGAGTATGTTTTGGATTGCTGGTGTGTGTGTGTGTGTATCTGCTGTAGTGAGGAGTGTATTTGTGTGCATGTGTGCATGTGTTCATGTGTGCATGTGTGCATGTGTGCATGTGTGCATGTGTTCATGTGTGCATATGTGCATGTGTTCATGTGTGCATGTGTGCATGTGTAATAACATCATGTACAGATTGTAAAGTGTGTTTCCTGTCTTCCTCTCACAGGTGCTGAGGTTGGGTTGGCTGAATGCAGCAGGGAACCTGAAGTGACTGCCACAAATAGTGGAGAAGATGATAGGTGTATTGTGGCACAGTCAGGTTTGACAGGGTCTGTCGATGGTCCGCCAATCGACAGTACACAGCTTTCCACCCCATCTATGCGCACACTCATACTGCCAATATTTCCACCCCATCTATGCGCACACTCATACTGCCAATACATCCCTCATCACCAATGGCCTTAGCCGAGGGAGAGCATACAGTTGGCATTGACCAGGATAGTGTGGTATCCATGGCACATACATCCCCTCACAGCAGCCATACCCAGATTCCTGGAATGGTACCACATAGACGGATGTCCAGGGATTCTCGTGGGAGCACCGTTGGTCATAATGCCCCTGGCAGACATGCCCCCACAGGTCTTACAACCTCAGGTATGTTCCGGGCTGTAATGCAGGCACAGGCACTTATGGAACAGTACACCAGACAGGGACTAAGGGCACAGAGGGCCCATAACACTGTTATCAATGACAGTATCCATGACCTTACCGATGCCATCCGTAATTACACCGAGGTCATTGATAGACATTGGGGGGAGACATTAGATGCCCTCGACAATGTGTTCTCCATGAGCCAGGACCGTGCGGGATGGAAGAGACGTAGATGCGGACGTATGCCAGCAACATCTATGGCTGGCAGTCATTGCGGATGACCCACAGATCACAGCCACTCCCATAGTGGCCTGTCGATTGACCGTCCTAGTAGACCACATGCACGTGGCTCTGGCCAGTCCCAGCAGGGACATGGGTCCAGTCGACATACCTCTGCCTCTGATGATAGTACCCAGTCAGGCTTGGTACCCGTTACTGTCCATAGCACCACTGCCAGGCACAGGTACCGTGTCCGTGCCCAGAAACAATGATCTGTACAGCCTGGCAGGTACAGTCTGTGGCTGTCCCACAACCTCCTGTATTTGGCAGCCACATGGTGGAGCTGTGTGCATGCAGACACACACACATAAACCAAACACCTAGGGCTCACACATACAGACACACATTACATCAACTTTGGCCCATGCTGTACTGTTGTCCCTCACACACACACACACACACACACACACACACACACACACACACACACACACACACATACATGTCGATTGGATGGGTCAATGTCAGGCCCTGGCAAACCAACAACACACCCTGTGCATATGATGAAACCTGTGCCACCTCCTGTCATCTGTAACATTGATGCAGGAACAGGCTAACATGGTGCTGATGCACAGGGTGACATTATAGCAGTGGAGCAATGTTAGCATGTTGTAACAGGAAAGTGTAATGATATCCTTGTAGGTATATCTGAGCAGGCATGATGCATAAATGCTATGATTGTCAATGTAGTATTGTTTACACCAGTGTTAAGTCTGAGTATGTATTGTCCGCCCATGTGCCACTTGGCTGAAGTGTATAGTGTTGTCAGCATGTGTTAGTGAGTGGACAGTATGTGTGTGATGTGTGCAGTACAGATTAGCAGGTGTACATCTGTGAACATGTTGGGGGTGCACTGTCTGCATGTACGTGTATAGTGGACACATGGGACATGTGACATACCCTGTATTACACAGTAACATCTCATAGTATCTCTCGGTGGCCAGTATGCATTCTACTACAGATACGTTCTAACATGGGTACACATGTGTGTATGACATGGTTTGACACTATGCTGTGGGTGATACTGTTACTATCTGTCAATGTTTTGCATTCTGGTAGTATACACAACCTCAACAGCCTGACTATAACCAATCATTAGATGATGTCCTGACAACTGACACACAGATGTAGGGAACTCAGTAACAGTTGGATCCTTCCGGTACTATACTATAACAATAACCAGTGGTATTGACCACCACTCGTTCCTGGGATCACACATGCTTGGCATATAGCCCTCTTAGGTACACGCAAACACACTAGGGATATATCCATCCACATCTGGACATCCATGCATTGGCCTACAATGCATTCTCTGGATGGGACACATATCCTACACAAGGGTATACTACTCAAGCCCCAACACCCTCGCACAACAGTTGCTAGAATTTATAAACTCAAATGCTATGGCACAACTGCTCACCACACCCACAAGAGGGGAAAACATATTGGACCTGATCATCACCAACATGGGGACTCTATGTTCCTCACCAGAGGTATACCCCTCATTGGTAAGGTCAGACCATACATTTATCTCACTGGACATCCATATCCCGTCCCCACCCCCATCCTAGGTAATCTCGGTGAAGAACTTCTCAAAAGCAAATGTCACACTTCTCCAAACCAAGGTGGTATCCTTCAAAGACCCTGGGACAGTGGTAAATACGGCTCAGACCGCTGAATTCTTTACAAACGCATTCTATGGACACCTACTGGAATGCATGGATCGTGCTATCCCAAATAACAACAAGACTCACTCCTCCAAAGGCAGGGGACTTGTCTGGTGGACCCCGGCCATTAATAAGCTATACAACGAAAGGTGGGGGGGCTATTACATGATAGAGCACAATCCCAAAAAGGGAAGGCATCTCTGATCAGTACTAACAAAAAGCTATGATCACTCATGAATTCATCTAAGGCCCGCTTCTAACGGAAAATTGCACCAGACAATAAGGACAATCACAAGGCCTTCTTTAGTTATGTCAGGAACCTGGGTGGAAACTCCCAGATATGCTGTGAGTTACTGCATACAGACAAAACACAGACAAAACATACACTGAACCCACAGACATTGCCAACATCCTGGCAAACAGGTTCAGTGCAAATGTCTCCCCCCCATCCCCCCTAAAGAGCAAATGTCCATCCCAAAAGAGTGTAGCCTCCCTGACATCACAGATGAACAGGTGAGTGCTGCCCTCTCCAAAGCAGACAACACAGCATCAGTGGGACTGGACGGTGTCCTGGCCTGCATCTTACATGAGCTTCATGACGAACGTAACCCTCACATTAAGTCACTGTTCAATATCAGAGTTACTACAGGATATGTACCCAAGGAATGGCATACAGCAACAGTGGTCCCACTCCACAGAGGTGGTGCCACAATGGACCCCGGACAATATTGCCCTGTAAGCCTAACTAGCCTAGTCTGCAAAGCTATGGAGCGTATCATCATGGAACTCATACACATAGACATCGGGAACCTACAGACACTGGATCCTACGCAATTCGGCTTTGTTGTGGGCAGATCTTGCCTCTTGAACCTGTTTGACTTTTTTAAACAGTTACCAGGTCCATAGACGTAGTGAAAGTTGTCCACACAGCCTACCTGGACCTCGCAAAACCCTTCAACACAATACCCCACTCGGGCATTATACATAAGCTCACCAGCTTCGATATCGACACATATGTCACAAGATGGATTGCTAACTGGATCGGGGATAGCACCCACATGGTCAGTATTGCAGGTGCCATGTCTGACTATACACCAGTTACATGTGGCATCCCACAAGGCTCAGTCCTGGGACTTCTCTGGTTCAGTATATATTTCTCTGACATACAGGCTAACACAGGAGGAATATGACTGACCATGTTCGCAGATGACTGCAAACTGGGTGCCATAATCAACTCTCCAGCTGGCACAAGCATCCTCACAAAGGATCTCACAGAGATGGATGACTGGTGCCAGAGACATGGCCTACAGCTAAATGCCATTAGATGCATAGTCATTCCCTTTGGGAATAACAACGTGCCCACACATTACCACATAGGTGGTAATCCATTACATATGATAGTTATTAGTTATTAGGGATTTGGGGACATGAGTAGTTAGTACTCTCGCCTCTGACAATCACGTTGCCAAAGTGGTTAGAAAGACCTTCTATATAGCCCACCTTATCCCATAAGGTTTCTCATCTAGATCAAGTGAGGTCATTGTGCCCCTATACTCATCAAGCCCATGCTTGGATACAATGCCCCATTTGGGATGTACCTTATCCGACACCTGCAGCAACTGTAATGGCCACAAAAGTACCTCACCAAGTAGATCTAGGGACTCACACAGATGCCCTGCGCAGTTCAGCTAAAGTAACTCCAGCTCTACTCAGTTGC
Source organism: Protopterus annectens (assembly GCF_019279795.1). Taxonomy (NCBI): domain Eukaryota; kingdom Metazoa; phylum Chordata; order Ceratodontiformes; family Protopteridae; genus Protopterus; species Protopterus annectens. The sequence goes on from NC_056737.1 coordinate 365,864,558, forward strand.
TTACCGCCTACTCGGATGTGATCTGTGCCTGCTGTTTAAAGCCATGTCCAACCCAGAAGTAATGGACATGCTCCACCTCAGGATATCCAAATCCCTTAGAGCTACACGCTCCAGGGACGTAATCCTCAGCACAGATATTAATAGGACATGCTGGAGGGACAGATTCTTATCCCAGAGGCTCCACTCATTCTGGAATGAGATCCCAGTCCCGCATAGGCAGAGCCCCCCACTAACCACCTACAAGAGACATCTTGACAAGTGGATGGGTGATCATATGTTTACCCCTGGGATATCTTCTGGGTCCCTGCTAGACAGAGGCACAATAGACTAAACATAAATGGGCTATATTGTGTGACCTATTATTTACAGGCACAGTCTACTAATCTATCAGGTTTGCGAAACCCAAACACACTCTGGCTAGGCTTATACACACCCTAGGGCAGATAGCCTAGTATCAACCTCTGAACCTATGATAATGTTTGGGATGCACATTGTTTATTAATGATACTGATTGCAGGTTTTTTATCTTCTTTGCTTTCCCACTTTCTATGAACAACCTAAATATCTGCAGAAGATATTTGATTATGACAGGGTTCCACTATATTATATATGTGTCTGTTGTCATATAACTGTGTGCACAGGGCAGATTGCTGAATAATGAGAGGTCCCTGGGTTAACACATGCAACTGCCGGATATGTGTGGCCCACTGCTGTACTCAGACATGGCCTAAGTGTGTAAGCATGCCCAGTGTGACCTTTCAGTATGTTGCTGTCTGAGGTCCACTACATTTGTTGATGTGTGTGAACATGACCAGTATTAACATTTATACTATATGTGTGTTGAAAATCAGGTTCTATTCTTACTGCAGGGCTCACCTTTGTGTCATAACTCGACAGGGATTATGCTGTGCCTGCAGGGTTTCCATGAGATACTTTGCATAGACTTATCAACATTTCTTCATACAGGCTGACCACTGTCATGGTTTAGTGGTTCAGTACTATGACTATAGTGCACAGTATCCTGGGGTTGAGGCCTGTCACTGCTTTATATTTTCATACCGAGTAGACCAGACTGCTTAAGGGCCAGTAGAGCAAATATGAGCATGTTGGCTTTTGTTCAGCTATGCCCAACTTAGACCAAGCTTGTCCAACATTGCTCAACGTTAACCAACATTGCTGAACATTGCCCAATATTGCTCAACATTGACCACAGTTGTGCTAGTTGGTGTGTGAAATTTTGTTTACATATACTAAATGGTGGTAAAAGCTGTTTAGCACTGCTTTATATTGCTTAACACATGGCAATCATGCCTCAGGTGGTGCTGCAGGGCTGCCTATGTTGGATGCACATACTACACTCCCTATACATGTTTGAAAACAGGTAGTGTCAAGTTAGGCATCCCTTTTACTATATGTGCGAGTCAGAGAGAGGTATCATTTCCAGGGTTCCTACTGAGCCAGTGTATGTGCTATGCGTTGCCTCTTTGCCAAGGCCAAAGCATACTGGGCACGCCTCCTTCTGCCTACTGGGGCAGCCTCAGGCTCTGCCTGTGATGGCCTTGGCAATGGTGGGGGGATGTTTGGCCCGGGTATATGCTGGTCCTGCTGCAGCTGTTTTCACAGGATCATATTATGTAGCATAGCACATACCATGACGATTTGGGTACATGTAGTTGGTGTGTACTGCAAGGCTCCACCAGATGTGTCCAGGCACTGGAACCATGACTTGAGCAGCCCAAACACACGCTTGATTACATTTCGTGTTTGTGCGTGTGCCTCATTATGGCGTTCCTGTTCAGGTGTGTGTGCATTTCTGATGGGTGTTATCAGCCACGGCTCCAGTCCATAGCCAGCATCCCCCACTAGGTGACCATGAGGGATGCCCCCATTGGCAAATGTCTGGTACAGCTGTGTCAGATGCCAGATATGGGAATCATGGTAGCTTCCAGGGCAGCCAGCACACACATTCAGTACTATGCCCTGGGCATCACACACAACCTGGCAGTTGATGGAAGGGAAGCCCTTGTGGTTAAAGTAGACCCTACCCTGCTCACCGGCTGGTGCTTTGATGCATATGTGCTTGCAGTCTATTGCACCCACTACTTCAGGGTATTCCGCTATTTGCTGGAAGAGACGCATATTGCTGGCCAATACCTCACGGGAGTTGGAGAAATATACATGATCACGGACATGTGCTGACATGGAATCCAGGAACTGGTGCAGTACCCTGGATGCTGATGCCTGTGATATCCCCATCATATCACCAGTTGGTCTCTGGAAGGTACCTGTTGCTAATATTCTTAGGCCAACACATACCTTGGTTTCCACTGGGATGGGTTCCCCTCTGTTGGTTCTGTGTGTGAGGCATGGCCTGCACAGCTCAGCAATTTGCTGCATGAGGTCTCTGTCCACTCCATATCGCTCCACCATCTCCAGCTCATGTAGCCCCTGATAGGTTACCTTGGGCCTGTACACTCTTCTTTGTCTCCTCACTGTGGGTTGTCCAGCAGCATTTGCATTGTCACCACCCTCAGCATGTTGCATATGTTGCCTTATAACAGCAATGGCAGCCCCTAACATTTCTTTGTCTCAGTAAAGCTTTTTCAGTTTTCACTTCTATTAGCTTACTGCAGTGTTGCAGTGTCTCTGAGAGAAACATAGTGGAATATTGTTTGCAGAGTTTTAAGTGCTGTGCTGGGCTGGGCTAGTGTATTGCCTGTGTAATTGCCTGATTCTGATTGTTTTCACCTGCTAGCTCTACTAGTACTCCCTGGTTAACTTCCTACTATTTGTTGTGCTTCCTTTTCCCTTTCTGTTTCCTCAGGGGGGCAGCGCCACACACACAACCACAAACACGCTCACACCAGCTCACACATGCACACACATGCTTACACGGACTAAAACTTGCTTATTCTTGCTAAAACGCATGCACACTGGCGCAAACACGCTTACACAACTTTAAACAACCTTAGACATGCTTACTCCGGCTTAAACACGCACACTCAGGTGTACACATGCACACACAGTCTTACTCAGATATACAGGCACTCACCCACGCACAAACATATTGCAAGCACTTCTACAAGAAACTTTAGTGTTATCCATGGCATACACCTTCAATTCCTTGCCTTTAGCCAGGGTACCTGTTGCCACACCTCTTCCAGTGAAGAGTAACTGACAGCAAACACATGCCACTCTGCTCCAATGAGCTTCACTTCTTTCATACATACCTCCCTCGTGATGTCACCTATCTTCTACTCTGATACTCCCCTTATCCTACTCCTACAATCCACTGACTGTGCTCATTTTCTATGTAAACTTGGGATTCACTATCCTTACCCTTATTTGCATAGGATTGCCTACTAATGATTGGTTACATCTCTTAGACTGAGCTTCCCCCCTTAGCAACCTCTACTCGGTAGCCATGTTGTCTTCAGCCTGCCATTCCCTTGCATTGTAAATTAGGAATTACAATAAAATCCACATTTGTGGATTTTAATTATTGGTTTTCTGGTTTTTAAAGCGCAGCGAATTTGCAAGGCGCTGTGCTATGCTTAAACATCGGCGATCGGGATAAAAAAAAATACTTTTATTTTTATTTTGCATTGGTGAACATTGCCAATGGCCATATATTTGGCCATTGGCATGCTTCCTCAACTGGATGCAACCTTTATTTGGTGCTGTCACGGCTCCATTTTGCTATTTGCAGAACGGTACTCAGTTGTCAACTGAGTACATTTCTGCAAATAACACTACTCTTATTCAGACAAGTTCGGGTTTCCTGGATCGCAAATTTACCTCATTTGCATAGCTTTCGCCTGCATTTAAGGTAATTTGCATATCCAAGCCCTGTCCGTGTAAGACTCGTTTTAGGAGCTCTGTTGCATGCCCCTACCGGCTGTTCCTGGATCACTCGGCAGACATGTTGGCTGCATGGAGTCTTACTCTACTCTTAGACTCTGTGCAAGCCTTCATAAATCCAGCCCAAGGTATTCCAAAATGTAGGACCAGCAAAAAAAAAAAATACCGACCATATCCATTCAACCACTAGAAATGGACAGGGAATGAGTAATGCTGGAGGAATAAATATTGTGAAGCTCAATAGTTACTCTGCTGTGCAGTATGCTATAGAAAGACTCCTGAGTCATAGATATCTTTGGAAGTATAAAACTATATGACCAGAAGCCATGCATCCCTTGAGAATAACTACCCTCAGGCTCTACCTCCCTTTTCAACAAAGGCAAGGCCTGTAAGTTCCAGAGTGCATTTTAGGGTGGCTATCCAATTGTCTAAAATATATCAGAAAGTCAAAAAGGAATCACATTGCTTTGCATGTAAGAGGAGACTATTCTATAGCAAGGAGAGGCACTGGGTGATGAACTATCCCTAAATTACATTTTATTTATTTCCTGATGTAGATGGAGATCCTTGTTCTAATACTGGCTGCACTATTTGCCTTATCAGAGAAAAAGGTGGTCATAGATAGCAGGATCACTGAAGGTAGGCTAAGCAAGGCACAGGTCACTTCTTAAAAGGCTATATTTCATGGAGCACAGGGACAGGGATTCCAGCCTATCCTGATTGCAAAGTTTTTTTAACTTGTTTAGTTAAATACTGCCAAAGGTTGCATTACATTCTATAGTGGGTCTGACCAAAGAAGAGTATGTAGGTACAATAACTTCTATGATTTTATATGAAATGCCTCTTGTGGTGATAAAAGGAAAATGTTTCATTAACTCATGTGCCTAAGTCCCAGATCACTGTCTCTCTAGATAATAGGATGCTTAAGTACATTGTAGGAATTTGCTGTTTCCTGAAGGCAATGACACTACATTTCTTGACATTTAGTTTGAGATGTTTTTAGTACATCAGGAGTTTACTCATGTTAATGCCTTTTGAAGGCTATTAGTATAATTTCTTGACTTAACAACTATCATCAGCTTACACTCACTGGCAAACTTCATTAAACAGAAATCCTTGTTGTCAGAAAAATAAATGCTGAATTGGATTGGGCCCAACGCATAGCTCTGAGGGATGTCATTGGTCACCTTTTCTCTGACTGGGGAGGAGTCACCAACTCTGACAATGCGTGTTCCTTGATAACAAGGGGGAGCATAGAGTTCCTAGTACCTTTAATCCACCTCTACATAATAATTTACTATTATATGAGAAGATATGTGAACTGGACCTTAGGAATTTTCATTTTATAAGAAATAATAATAGTAGGAAGAGTAACCTAAATATGGAAGAAATAGATTGGTTAAACTATTTACGTGATTCGAAAGTCCGTATAATGAAACCGGACAAAGGTGGGGGCTTGGTCTTTATGGACCAGATTGATTATATTAATAGGATAGAATCCATGTTATCATCGAATTCCTATGAAGAAGTTTCACTTAATGAATATAACCAAGCCACTAAAAGAGTTAAAGGCTATATTAATGATTTATTTATTGAAGGGAAGATTGATTCTGATGTGCTTAATTATCTAATCATGCCTTCTCCCATTGTGCCTATTCTCTTCGAATACCAAAAATTCATAAGAACTTGGTAGACCCCCCCTTTAGACCAATTGTGAGTGGGAAAAATAGTGTGACCTATGCGTGTGCTAAAATGGTAGACAAACTCCTTAATAAGTATGTCAATCTTGAACCTACCATTTGTAAGGACTCATGGTTATTTTTGGGTAAGATTAATGAGCTTCCTTTTAATGAAAAAGTCAGTCTATTGACTATAGATGTTAAGGACCTTTATACCTCGATTCCACAGGATTTAAATATTGAATGGGTCTCATTAAATCTTCAGAAATTGAATGTTCCATCTTCTGAGATTTGGCTTATAGAGGAATTATTAACAATAGTTCTTGCTCATAATTTTATTGTGTTTAATGATAAATTCTATCACCAAAAGAAAGGGGTAGCAATGGGCTCCCCTTGCGGATCGAGCTTTGCGAATTTGGTTATGAGTTTTTGGGAAAAGGAATATGTCCTCGTGGAAACAGAGATTACTTCTAAAATTAAATTCTACACAAGGTACCTGGATGATATTTTCATCCTATTGGAAGGAAATGTCGAACAAGCAGTTCAGCTCATTGATTATTTGAATTCAACTACTCAATTTTTGGAATTTACATTTAATTATAGTGCAAAAGAAATAGCATATCTTGATGTTCTTCTTACTAAGAACCAGTTTCTTGGGAGTTTTGAATCAAAAATTTTTAGGAAGGCTTCATACTCTAACACCTTTTTGCATTTTACTAGTGCTCACCCTACCTATCAAAAGAAATCAGTGGTGAAAAGTCAGGCTGTGAGAGCGGCAAGAATGATTAGTAGCACTGAAGACTTTTTGGATGAATGTAAGAATCTAAAAGACATGTTCCTTAATAGAGCCTACCCAAACTAATTCTCAGATAATATTTTGGAGGAGGTCAAAATTAAGAGGAATAATGGGTTTTATAAACCAATATTACTGAAAGTAACCTCTAGCATTACTCCCACCACAAGCCCCAGCTTAGATATTCCATCTCCTACTGGTGAGGAAGATTTTAAGTTAACTTTAGAATATAGCCTTACCCTTACCTATTGCTCCAATTTTTTCTTTATTAAAGAATATTTTTCTAAAAAATTGGAGCATTTTAAAGGAAAACAATGACCTAACATCTAGGGTGGGTGCTTTGCCAAAAATTACAGTTAGGCATGACTTGAATTTTAAACAACTTTTAGATGGTATCAATAATAGACCTAACTTTACCTTGGGTCAAAAGAAAATGTCCACTTGTGGTAGTTGCCCTTACTGTAAGTTAATAATTGTAGGGAACTCTATTAAGATACAGGACCTTGTATTAAAAAGTAAATTCAAGACGAATTGTAACTCCAAGATGGTTGTGTATGTGGCTAAGTGCCAGTTATGCCCATGTTTTTATGTGGGAAAAACCATTTGACAGCTTAGGGACAGGATATATGAGCATACTTATAACATTAAGAAAGGATCCCTTGATAATGCCCTTGCCAGACATATTTCTGAATATCCTACACATAATTTTACATTTTGGATATTAGACCAATTGTTACCTAATATTAGAGGTGGGCCTATTGAATTGCAATTAGAGCGCCTGGAATTATTATGGCAAATTAAATTGTTTTCTTATTGTTTACCTGGTTTGAACGACGTTTGTTCAATTATGCCTATTTTAAAATTACGGAGTTTAACTAGGTAGTAAACATTTATACTTTTTTAAGATTTTTCTATTTTCTTAACATTATTGATTATTGTGGAAATTTTATAGAAATTATAGGAATTTTCACTAAAAAATATTATTAGTAATTATAATTATAATAATAATATTAGAATCTCTAAATTATTAAGTATTTTATATAATTTTGCAAACCCATGAAGGTTTTTTACTTCTTGGCTAATGTGAGGAAGAGTAGAACATTGCTGCTATAAGGATTGTTCTTATCTAAAGTTTTTCATTGTTATAATGATGTGCCTTTTGTTTTTTTGTTTGAATATATGAATGCATATGATTCATTGAATTTGAGTTATATATCTATCATATCTTTTTAAAAATAAGTTATCTCAAAAATAAGTTATTTTAAAAAGTATTTTATTTGATGCTGTACCTTTTAAACAGAGTTGAATAATGGGTGTAATATCAGCTGACTTGTAAAAGTTATATTAATGGTGTGTTTTCACCTGTTTGTTTCTCTGAAGAAGTTCGTACATTGTGCATACGAAAAGCGCTTTAGTGTATTTGGTGTATTCAATAAATAGACTCCACCGACTTTCTAGGCTGCCTTTTGGGTTTACTTGTTTAAGTTTTTGTTTTTGGTAGCAATGCGTGTTCTATCCTCGAACCATTTTGCAGTCCATCCCAACTCAGGGATCAGTATTTAAGGTTATTAAGCTTATTTGCAATCCCATCATGTGGTATGTTGGTGAACACCATGGTCAGATCCATGTATGCAGTATGGACGGTTTGACAGCTGTCCACCACCTGGATGACCTATTCAAAGAAGTTTACAAGACTAAGCAAGCATGACCTGCCCTTGACAAATATTAATTGCTGTGGATTGAGTCTTATCAAATTTTTAATATCATTTTTTCTGAGGTCAGTGATAATATACCCTATGGCTTTACATACAAGATTTAAGGTTAATGGGTCTATAGTTTCCATGATTAAGGCGTGGACCTCCCATATGGAGGGCCATCATCACTGCAGTACACATGGATTCCTGGACCTAACCTGTAGCTTAAGTTGAACAACTTAAAGACAGGATCAGCGATGGCTTGTTTGGCACAGTTTATTAGATAAGCAATTATATTGACAGGACCCAAAGAAGAGGTGATTTTGGTTTTGGGCAGTGCTTTTACAGAGAATATCCTTTGAGATGGTAGTGGGGAATGATTTAATATTTGGAGTGGGAATGATCATTTCAGGAGGGAAACAAGCAACAAACTTGTTTGCTGATATGTTAGTAATGTATTTTGGAGAAAGTATGTGAATGATTACTTAGTTTTTTTAACATAGCTAAAAAGGACTTGTAATTATCCTTGGCTTCAGAGCTAACCTACAGTCATAGGGTGTTTTGCTGGTCATAATAACAGTTTTCTGTTTCTTGGGGAGGTATTTTACATTATTTTCATAATAAGGTAATGTAAGCAATTTATTCCTTCCTTTGTGTAGTTTGTTTATATTTAGTAACCACAAGGATAGGGTGCTTTACCACTGTATCTGGTTATAGTAGGACTGTCCTGTCAATGTAGTTATCTAAATGAGTATATGGATCCCTGGCCTAGGTTTCTGCATATTTCTGGGACTACTGTGGGGTTTACATGGGTGAATTTAGAGAATTTATCATATAACTACATTGCCTTTTTGAAGTCTCTAAAGAAGATGGTGTTGATAACAGAAGCATGGATACTCTGAAGGTAATGGTAACCTGTTGGTGGTGGACTTAAATAATGAGGGACTAACGTGGGGTAGGTAACATGCCAGAGCTAAGTTTGTAAGGACTAGGTTCAGAAAGTTACCACCCCAGAAAGGATTACAGACAACTTGATCCGGGAGGTTTCATTTACCCAATCTAAGAAACATTGCTCATACCCTCCTTTAGAAATATAAGTACTTCAGTCTGTGGAGGAATAGTTGAAATCATCAAGATTTAAAAATAGATTACTTATAAAAATATTTTCAAGGAATGCCAAAAAATTATCATGAGCCCGTGGGACCATGGAAGGGGATTGATAATAAGCTATAGATCAAAGTCTGATTTTCCTAATGTGTGCTGAAGTTCTAAGAGCTCACTTGCTCTCAAAATTCCAGCAAACTCCAATTTACACACTAGTTTTCCTAAATGTAAAACCCCTGAATCATGTGCCTAGCCCTTTCCATCAACCTGTTACTCAGTCATCTTATTTCTTCAGTAACTCTTTACTTGAAGGCATTTGATTTCTGCTCTCAGCACTGCCTCTCAATCACCTTCACCTGTATCCACATATTAAGTTAACTCACTCGATGCTGATGTGCATTGTACCAAAGATCATTTACCTACCAATTAACTTGACATAGCTTGAGATGCACATTTACCATTAAAGCTTTGGTGCAATCTCCTGGCGTTTTATGTTTGAATGACAACCACTTGTGGATAAGTCAGAAGGGATGGCTTGGCATAGCAGTCAAGCACTAGCTTTCCATTCCAGATTGTACTGTGCATGAACTCATTAGAGTAACACAGCCCCTGTGGAATGCTAAGGAGCTCTGCATTGCTATAAGCAAAATGCTAAAAGTTAAGTCTGTCCCTGTGGTTCCCCTAATCAATGGTTCCCTGAAAATTGCTTGTATACTTTTATTGCAGCAAAAATAGTTATTGGCAAAGACCATGGCATACTTTTTTGCAGTATCTCCTTTCCCTATATTGTGTCTCCATGGAATTAGTATAACTTTTTTTATTTTTTTTTGGGGGGGGGAGCCTTGCCCTTACACAAAAAAGCTATTTTTCAGTCTGAGCTATTTCATTTAATGACTTAGATGCCTTTCAATCGAGTTACTCGCATAAGAGATTTCTAAGCAATCTCATACTGATCATTCATATTAAAAACCAGAAAAAATGCCTAACAATAACATCCACTTCTCCAAAAGTCTTGTAAATGTTTTGCACGTACTTTGTACTCTTGATTAACTTACAACTGATGTGATGTAAATATCTTAAGTGTTTTACCACAAACCCTTTAATTCCCTCACTCTAAATAGTCCTCTAAAATGTCTATAATATTTGTCATTGAAGTACTTTGCTGCATGAATAAATATGTATGGACAGATAGATAGATATATGTCTACCTAACTTTGGCTGGGATGCGGTAATATAAAGATCCTCATACCAGTCCACTATTAGAAGTTAAGAAACAAATTAAGAATAAATGGTAAAGAACAGTCAAGCAGGGGTACCAGTTCCTGTTTAGGTCATAACTAAAGACTGCAAGAGGGCTTTGGCAAGAAAATGGAAATGGGTACTAGGGGTACTGGGTATAGGAATAGGAGTCCTCGATGTGAAAGGTCAGCTTGGATTAAGAAAATGGAAATGGGTACTAGGGGTACTGGGTATAGGAATAGGAGTCCTCGATGTAAAAGGTCAGCTTGGATTAAGAAAATGGAAATGGGTACTAGGGGTACTGGGTATAGGAATAGGAGTCCTCGATGTGAAAGGTCAGCTTGGATTAAGAAAATGGAAATGGGTACTAGGGGTACTGGGTATAGGAATAGGGGTCCTCGATGTAAAAGGTCAGCTTGGATTAAGAAAATGGAAATTGGTACTAGGGGTACTGGCTATAGGAGTCCTCGATGTAAAAGGTCAGCTTGGATTAAGTAAATGGAAATGGGTACTAGAGGTACTGGGTATAGGAATAGGAGTCCTCGATTTAAAAGGTCAGCTTGGATTTAACTGTAAATGAAGCCATGACAAAATGCGTTACTATATTATAGATTTAAAATATGTAGATGTCTGTTAATTGACTGAAGAAGTTCAGGTTTTTTGTAAAAAGTACACTTATTTTAATTAACTCAGCATATTACTATTCATTTTTTTTGTTGGTTATTTTTATTAAGGAGTAATAGCTTGTAGTGAAACATGGTATTTTTTTGTTGTGGCTGACTTTATCAGGAGTTAGACTGTTAAGAAAACGGACAAGATTATTTTAGTCATTTGTTTGTTTGTTAACTGAGTATACAAACTGTTCCTTCTTGAATCAGGCTGCAAGGACAAGGGCAAATGTAAAATATACAGATAATTTTCAGTAACACCAATCAACCTGCATATTATTCAGAGCTAGGAAGAAAGATGAGTATACAGACAAAAATAAAGCAGACACAGCAGAAATATGCAAACTTCATACACACAATGATCAAATGTTTGGCTCGAAGCACGTCATGGCAGTTGTGAGGCAAAGATCTTATTACTAAGCCACCATGCTTTTCATGCAATACTGTTATACTGTTTCAGTATGTAGTGTGAAATCAAATAAATGCTTTTAGTAAACCCATAATATGATACAGTCTCATTCTGTAAAACAAAAGTTTAAAATAGAAAGGAAAAAGTACAAGTGCTTCAGAATGCTTCTCAGCAGTATGTAACTACAAAGTAAAAGCACTGGATTCCCAGTGGCTTAGGTGAGAATCTAAATCCTTAAGACATGCCAGAACCCACAGCTCTTGAGGCCAAAGGACTGTACATTGAGAATCAATGACTCTTAAAACACTCCAAGAACACAGTCGAGTACAAATGACTATTGCTTCAGCTTCTCTTGATCTTCAGAAACTCAAGACTATCTTTCTCACTGTGCAAATTTCTGCATTCAGTACACTTAATCTGCAACTGGGGCTCTTTGATGCAGAGATTTTATTAAAGACAGAAGCAGCGAAGCCTTGAATGAGGCAATAAGCAGAAGAGAAGAGGAAATGTGAAAAGCTGCCTTTCTTTTGATCAGTCAGTCAAGAATAACATCAATTTTCATCAGATTAATGGAAGGGCTCCACAATCTTCATCTCTTCAGATAAGGGCGGCAGTGAAATAGGAGGGTAAGCAGAAAATAAATATACCCTGGCCATGACAGCTTCTACAATGATGTGGTTTGTTAAGCACACAAAGATAGGACTTATTTCCTTTGATTCACAAGTTCAGTAAGGAATACAGTAGCAGACTCTTCCCTGGGTCACAATTGCTAAACTGGATCCTTGTTAGATATTAAGTCAAATATTAAACTTGGAAAACATGATATCAAAGTACAGTGTTTCTTTTTTATCAATGAAATAACTGGTTCCTGCATGTGAGATGCAACAAGAAACTCTAGATATTGTAAATTCATAAGTTTAATGTAATGCAGTTTGCAGACAGTGGCATAAACAATGGAAGTTCAAAAACATTCTAAAAGCAAACAAGAGCCAGTTGTTCTGACTCAGGCAAGCCGTTTTAACTTACCTGGCTTACTGTCACAAAGCAGATGCAATTTATTGATATAATAACATGTTTCTTCATTTTTAGATGAATTCCCTTTTGTCACTATTCAGTCGTGATACCTTCCTCCTTTATACTCACTGACGTCACCCATAGTGGAAGAAAGTTTGGAAGCATTCAGGTACTTTTCTGTACCATTTCCAAGATCTGCTTTCTTCTAGCTCATTAGAACAAGCCTTTGTTTACATGCAGCCTTTCTTAAAAATGGTTTCTTTCTGTTTATTTATGTGAAAGATATTGTTAAAAGATTCTTGTCTATTGTTTTCCTTCAACCCTTTCATCTGAGGTAATAACAGGTATAACAAATAATGCACCTGTGTGTATTCATAATACAGCTCACATTCACTCATTTATCGATTATCTGCTTAATCCATTTTAGAATGAATGTGAAGCTAAAACCTATCCTGCCACACAGTGTTCAAAAGGAAGAGGAACTAGCCCTAGCTGGGTTTACAGCCCATTGCAGGATAAACAAACACAAACATACATGTTTGGTTACACACACACACATACACACACACACACACACACACACACACACACACACACACACACACACACCCCTACTGGCAAGTTCATCTATGATACATCTGGGTCTATATTAAAATCACGATAGCTGAAATCCGCAAATGCAATTACATAGACACATAAACGTTAATCTATGAAAACAGAAAACTATGGAAACATCGAAAGTCAGAATGCCGAATAAATTTCCTTGACCAGCAGGGTGATCGTGGGGATTAGGAAATATATCCTTTTCCCCACTGTAGTGCAGTCTCAGAGTTGGTATATATAATTAGGGGGGTGGGGGGTGCAGCCTGCAAAAACGTTTGGGAAAGTTTTTTACATTAGGTTTGTTTAGTTGGGTTTAACTTACCTGTATAGCACTGTTGCTTCTGGAAATTCGTTTGGCGTTCTGATTTTCGACGTTTCCGTATTTCGCTGTTTTAGTAGATGGACATTTATGTGTCCATGTAATTGCATTCGCAGATTTCAGCTTTTGTCATTTTAATATAGACCGATATATCTATGGGATGTGCAAGGAAACTGGAACATCTGGTGAAATTCATGCAGACAAATAAAAGCTGTGCATACTCTACAAACACACACACACACAGACACACGCACATACACACACACACACACACACACACACACACACACACACACACACACACACACACACACACACACACACCTCTCAGCTGTCCAGATTTTTGCAGAATATTTAGATTTTTGCCACATATTTTTGGTCTGTTCTCATAAATGTTTGGTTTTCTGGCAAATTATTGGTAAATCACTGAAGATGGAAGTTGAGAAAATGGCAGGCATTTGTGTTTCAGACTTTATATTCTTCAGGAAATTCAAGTTAATGGAAAACTTGTTATTCTATCAACTTTCTAAGTTTATGAGAACAATATTTTAACATTGTCTTTATTTTTGGCCTTTGCCCCTCATTAGTTATGGCTTTGTCCAGATTTTTTGCTTTAAGAGGTTGAGAGGTATACACACACACACACACACACACACACACACACACACACACACACACACACACACACAAATTAAAAAAAAAAAAAACTCTGGATGAAAAAGCAGATAAGAGCACTAGTGAAATCCTCCAAAGCAAACTTTGAGTGCAAACTGGCCATATCTGCTAAAGACAATCATAAGGCCTTCTTCACATATGTCTGCAATCTCAAAGGAAGCACTCAGATCTGCTCAGAGCTGGTAGTCAAGGACACCACATACACAAATGCCCTAGATATAGCCAACCTACTGGCAGACAGGTTCAGTGAAAACTTCACCACTCTGTCCCCATCAGTAAATCAGGACATCCCCAGCACTTGCCCCCCTCCCCTTATATCTAGGGAGCAAGTCATCAATGCCCTCTCAACGGCAAAAAAATACAGTCTCCATGGGACATGATAACATCCCAGGCTGCATCCTACATGAACTCAGGCAGGAGCTTGCAGCAACATTAAGTACCATATTCAACCAAAGCCTGAGTATTTTCTTCATCCCTGCCAAGTGGAGGACAGCCACTGTCATCTCTTTGCACAACGATGGAGCATCCACCAATCCAGGAAATTATAGAACCATCAGCCTAACTAGCCTGATTTGCAAGGCCATGGAGTGGATTATTATGGGCTTTATTAACAAGGACATTGGCAAACTCCAAACACTAGATCCAACACAGTTTGGTTTCATCAAGGGCAGATCATGCCTGTTATATTTGGTCAACTTTGACTCTGGCCTAGCACTCAAGTGTGGGGTCATTTATTGCACTGTTCTGACTATTTTGCTACTTGTGTATCTCTGCTACCTTTAAACTAAAACAAACAAAAAAAAATCTTGCTTTTTTCCCACTTTCTGAAATTTAATAAAGTTCAGTTACAGATTTGCTGTTCTGAACTGTTTCTTGGAGGCCAGTGCTTGCTTGGGCTAAAGGGAAGTCTCTGTGTTCACCAGTGGCAGGGGTTAACACTGAGCAGCCTGCCTGTCCCTGTAGGAGTGGTTAATGCCTAGAAGCTGTAGTTTTATTGGCCATTTTGGGTCAATTCCAAACTCCTTGATTTCTCTCTCTCTCTCTTAAAACCCTGCTGCCTTGTGGTTTTGGCATCTTTCCAGGCTTGATAGTTGTTGCTGAAGCACCTACCAAGGGGAGAAAACGCTGAGAGAAGAAAGGAACCACTTTTGAGATTTTAAGTATTTTCTTCTGATTTCTTGTTTAAAATTACTGCTTTGCCGCCTACTTCTTGGCATTTTCCGGCTTGATAAAGTTGATATCTGTATTAGAAACAGTATTTAGAACACATCTAGAGCCTCTTTACTGCATTTCCTGTGTTGCACTTAATTTAAAATCATATTTCTTAAAATTGCATTTTACCTGACTCTGGCCTAGCACTCAAGTGTGGCGTCATTTATTGCACTGTTCTGACTATTTTCCTACTGGTGTATCTCTCCTACCTTTAAACTAAAAAAAAAATCTTGCTTTTTTCCCACTTTCTGAAATTGAAGAAACTTCAGTTACAGATTTGTTGTTCTGATCTGTTTGTAAGTTTCTTGGAGGCCAGTGTTTTCTTGGGCTAAAGGGAAGTCTCTGTGTTCATCAGTGGCAGTGGTTAACAGTGAGCGGCCTGCCTGTCCCTGTAGGAGTGGTTACTGTCTAGAAGCTGTAGTTTTATTCACCATTTACGGTCAATTCCAAACCCCTTGACCTCTCTCTCTTTTAAAACCCTGCTGCCTCATGGTTTTGGTGTCTTTTCACGCTTGATAGTTGTTGCTGAAGCATCTACCAAGGGAGAAAATGCTGAGAGAAGAAAGGAGCCACTTTTGAGATTTTAAGTGTTTTCTTCTGATTTTTTGTTTAAAATTACTGCTTTGCCGCATACATTTTGCCATTTTCCAGCTTGCTAAAGTTGATATCTGTATTAGAAACAGTATTTAGAACACATCTAGAGCCTGTTTACTGCATTTCCTGTGTTGCATTTAATTTAAAATCATTTTTCTTAAAATTGCATTTTACCTGACTCTGGCCTAGCACTGATCTGTTTGTAAGTTTTTTGGAGGCCAGTGCTTGCTTGGACTAAACGGAAGTCTCTGTGCTCACCAGTGGCAGTGGATAACACTGAGCAGCCTGCCTGTCCCTGTAGGAGTGGTTACTGCCTAGAAACTGTAGTTTTACTGGCCATTTTGGGTCAATTCTAAACTCCTTGATCTCTCTCTCTTAAAACCCTGCTGCCTCGTGCTTTTGGCATCTTTCCAGGCTTGATAGTTGTTGCTGAAGCACCTACCAAGGGGAAAAAACGCTGAGAGAAGAAAGGAGCCACTTTTGAGATTTTAAGTATATTCTTCTGATTTTTTGTTTAAAATTACTGCTTTGCCGCCTACTTTTTGGGGTTCTCTGGCTTGCTAAAGATGATACCTGTATTAGAAACAGTATTTAGAACACATCTAGAGCCTGTTTACTGCATTTCCTGTGTTGCACTTAATTTAAAATAATTTTTCTTAAAATTGCATTTTACTTGACTCTGGCCTAGCACTCAAGTGTGGGGTCATTTATTGCACTGTTTTGACTATTTTGCTACTTGTGTGTCTCTCCTACCTTTAAATTAAACAAAATAAATCTTGCTTTTTTCCCACTTTCTGAAATTTAAGAAAGTTCAGTTACAGATTTGCTGTTCTGAAATGTTTGTAAGTTTCTTGGAGGCCAGTGCTTGCTTGGGCTAAAGAGAAGTCTCTGTGTTCATCAGTGGCAGTGGTTAACACTGAGCAGCCTGCCTGTCCCTGAAGGAGTTGTTACTGCGTAGAAGCTGTAGTTTTATTGGCCATTTTGGGTCAATTCCAAACTCCTTGATCTCTCTCTCTAAAAACCCTGCTGCCTCATTGTTTTGGTGTCTTTCCAGGCTTGATAGTTGTTGCTGAAGCAGCTACCAAGGGGAGAAAATGCTGAGAGAAGAAAGGAGCCACTTTTGAGATTTTAAGTATTTTCTTCTGATTTTTTGTTTAAAATTACTGCTTTGCCGCCTACTTTTTCGCATTTTCCAGCTTGCTAAAGTGGATATCTGTATTAGAAACAATATTTAGAACACATCTAGAGCCTGTTTACTGCATTTCCTGTGTTGCACTTAATTTAAAATAATTTTTCTTAAAATTGCATTTTACCTGACTCTGGCCTAGCACTCAAGTGTGGGGTCATTTATTGCACTGTTCTGACTATTTTGCTACTTGTGTATCTCTCCAACCTTTATACTGAAATAAATAAATAAATAAATAAAAATCTTGCTTTTTTCACACTTTCTGAAATTTAAGAAAGTTCAGTTACAGATTTGCTGTTCTGAACTGTTTGTAAGTTTCTTGGAGGCCAGTGCTTGCTTGGGCTAAACGGAAGTCTCTGTGTTCACCAGTGGCAGTGGATAACACTGAGCAGCCCGCCAGTCCATATAGGAGTGGTTACTGCCTAGAAACTGTAGTTTTATTGGCCATTTTGGGTCAGTTTTAAATTACTTGATCTCTCTCTCTTAAATCCCTGCTGACTTGTGCTTTTGGCATCTTTTCAGGCTTGATAGTTGTTGCTGAATCACTTACCAAGGGGAGAAAATGCTGAGAGAAGAAAGGAGCCACTTTTGGGATTTTAAGTATATTCTTCTGACTTTTTGTTTAATATTACTGCTTTGCCTTCTACTTTTTGGGGTTTTCTGGCTTGCTAAAGATGATACCTGCATTAGTATCTGTATTTAGAGCACAACCTGCATTAGTAACTGTATTTAGAGCACAACCTAGAGCTGTTTACTGAATTTCCTGTTTGCATTTATTTTTAAAATCGTTTTTTTCTCAAAACTTGCATTTTATCTATCTTTGGCCTAGCACTCTTGTGTGGGGTCATTTTCTGCACTGTTATAACTTGTTGATAATTGTGAACCTCTGCTATCTCTGAAAAAACAAAAAAAAAAAAACTTGGGCTAAAGGGAAGTATTTCTGTTGATCAGTGGCAGTAAAAAACATTGAGACACCTGCCTGCCCCTGTGGGAGTGGTTACTGACTTGAAACTGTAGTTTTATTGGCCATTTTGGGTCAATTCCAAAACTCTTTCATATTCCTCTCTTAAAACCTGGTTGCCTCGTGGTTTTGGTGTCTTTTCAGGCTTGTTGGCTGTTGGTGAAGAACCCACCAAGAGGAGAAAATGCTGAGAGAAGAAAGGAGCCACTTTTGAGGTTTTAAGTATTTTTTCTCTGTTTATTTGCTAGGTTTTTCTGCATGACCGCCTATTTTGAGCATTTTCTGGCTTGTTAAACTTGATTTCTGCATTAGTAACTGTATTTAGAGCACAACCTAGAGCTGTTTACTGAATTTCCTGTTTGCACTTATTTTTAAAATCATTTTTTTCTCAAAACTTGCATTTTATCTGTCTTTGGCCTAGCACTCTTGTGTGGGGTCATTTTCTGCACTGTTATAACTTGTTGATACTTGTGAACCTCTGCTATCTTTGAAAAAACAAAAAGAAAACAAAAAAAATCTTGCTTTTTTCCCACTTTTCTGAGATTTAAAAAAGTTCAGTTACAGGCTTGCTGTTCTTGAACTGTTTGTAAGTTTCTGTGAGGCCATTTTTTGCTTGGGCTAAAGGGAAGTCTCTCTTTTGATCAGTGGCAGTGAAAAACATTGAGCAGCCTGCCTGCCCCTGTGGGAGTGGTTACTGACTTGAAACTGTAATTTTATTGGCCATTTTGTGTCAATTCCAAAACTCCTTCATCTTTCTCTCTTAAAACCCTCTTTTGAGCGGTTTTGCGCATTTTTGTGCATAGCGCAACAGCGGGCAG
Source organism: Protopterus annectens (assembly GCF_019279795.1). NCBI lineage: Eukaryota > Metazoa > Chordata > Ceratodontiformes > Protopteridae > Protopterus > Protopterus annectens. Next base: position 365,883,387 of record NC_056737.1, read on the forward strand.
CGCCGCCTAATTGGGTTTAAACTATTCCTGGCTCCACAAAGTCTGCTCTTCACTTTTTCCCTTAGAACTGCTCTATCTCTCAATTTAAACACCATATTCTCATTCTAAGGCCCTTCTCTGGTCCAATTAAGTAATCCTACAAGTTAGCACTATTAAACCATAAGCACTACTTACTCTTATACTCTCAATGATTACCCTGTCCTCTATTGGTCCGTCTTAAATTCAGTTTCCCTATTACTCTAGCATGTCCAAAGGTCAGTCAATGGTTTCCTCTCCAGTCCAGCTGGTGAATCTGGGAATTTTGAGGCAATGTTACAACTGTCTCATGTACACGGACAACCCTCTACTCCTCCAAACTTGTTCAAATATATGTGAGAGATTCAACTATTTAGCCAAACTGGAGGCTGAGCTCTCTCATCTCAAAACTGGTGTAACCAGTCAGGAGGAGAAGGTAGCCTCACACAACACAATTCCAGTATCACATAGTCCCACCACATCAGCGAACGAAACACATAAATACACAAAAACATACTCGGAGGCTCTAAATAAAAATCTACCTAAGCAACAGAGACCTCCAAAGCAGACATCCAAGCAAACGCTACCTCAAAACAAAACACACACAACACATAACCCACAAAGTCAGTGTGCCAAGCAGCCACAGCCCTTAAGGCTGAATAACACACCTGATGCTCTTATTATAGGTGACTTTATTGTCAGACACACTGGCGTCCCGCTCACCAGGCTGAATAAAGAGAAGGTCACGGTGAGCTGCCTGTCGGGTGCTAGGATCCGACACATAACGCAAGCACTCAGGTCACTCCAAAGCAAATACAAATATGACTCAGTCATTGTACATGCTGGTGTGAATGACCTGAGACGTACCTCACTGTACTACATGAAAAGAGACATAGAGGAGCTCTCTGATCATGTAGCCCAGGCTGGTATGACCCTGACCTTGAGCAGCATCTTACCCTCACCTAGCATGATGCCACAGTACAAAGACAAAATGATCGATTTTAACAATTGGCTAAAATTTTGGTGTCATTCAAAGGGGATCCAGTGTCTGTCAGCCTGGGATGACATGCTCGACAAGCCACGTTGCTACGCTAGTGACGGCTTGCACCTGTCACCACTGGGCTTTCAGATATTGGCAAAGGCTCTTGCCACCCCCATAGTGCCTTTTTTAGGCAAGGCTCAAAAGTCAAACCCACCCCCATAGACAGCAAAAGGAACAAGAAACTAAGGGTAATGCTGCTAAATGCCAGAAGTCTTAACCTCAAGATGCACGCACTCGAAGCTCTCCTCAGTATGGAGAACATTGATATCTGTGCAGTGACAGAAACCTGGTTCAAGGCTCCAGAGAGCACCCCAGCACTACCAGGCTATACCTCATATCATGCTTTTTGGCCCTAAAACCTGGACCGAACCACAAAAGGAGGGGGAGTTTCCATATTTACCAAGGATATCCACACCTCCAGGTTAGTGGCATTGCACGAAGTATCGGAGACCATCCATGTGAAACTAACAGTGGGCAAGACTGCTTTTCAGTTTATAGCATCCTACAGGCCACCCTCTAAAAGACAGGAATCCCACTCGGCTTTCCTGAAAACATTGGAGAACATGAAGATCTCTCCAAACACCATTATATTGGGCGACTTCAACTACCCAAACATTGACTGGGAGCACTATTCAAGCCCCAGCACCTTAGCCAAAAGATTCCTGGAAATTATAAACTCAAATGTTATGGAACAACTAGTCACCACTCCCACAAGAGGGGACAACATACTATACCTGATCATTACCAACATGGGACTCTATGCTCCACAGCAGAAGAATATCCCTCATTAGTAAGATCAGACCATAAATTAATTTCACTGGATGTCCACATCCCGACCCCACCCCCAGCCCAGAAAACCACAGTGAAAAACTTCTCAAAAGCAAACTTCTCACTTCTCAAAACCAAAATGGAATCCTTCAAGGCCCCAGGGTCAGTGGAAACTATGGCCCAAACTGCAGAATCTTATATAAATGCATTCTACGGACATCTCCAGGAATGCATGGATCATGCTATCCGAAACAAAACCAAGACCCAATCATCCAAAGGCAGGCATTCAGTCTGGTGGACCCCTGCCATAAATAAACTGTACAACAGAAGGAGGAAGCTACTATATGATAGAGCAAAATCCCTAATAGGGAAGGCATCTCTGATCAGTACTAGCAAGAAATTACGATCCCTCATAAAATCCTCCAAGGCCAGCTTCGAGAGAAAAATTGCACAGGACACCAAAGACAATCATAAGGCTTTTTTCAGTTATGTTAGAAACCTGGGATGCAACTCCCAGACTTGTTCTGAGTTGATTCTAAACGACAAAAAATACACTGAACCCACAGACATTGCCAATATCCTGGCAGACAGGTTCAGTGCAAATGTTTCCACCCCCTCCCCCCCAAAAGAGCAAGTATCTATCCCGGCAGAGGGCTGCCTCCCAAACATCTCAGATGCTCAGGTGAAGGCTGCCCTCTCCAAAGCAAAAAACACTGCTTCCATGGGACCAGATGGCATCCCAGGTTGTGTCCTACATGAACTCCAAGAGGAACTAATCCCTCAAATAAAACAGCTATACAATCTCAGCCTCACTACAGGATATGAGCCCACAGAATAGCGTACAGCAACAGTGGTCCCACTCCACAAAGGTGGAGCCTCTACGGACCCTGGAAACTATCGACCCATAAGCCTGACTAGCTTAGTCTGCAAGGCTATGGAGAGGATCATCATGGAGCTCATAAACAAAGACTTTGGGGACCTACAGACACTAGATCCTACCCAGTTTGGCTTTGTCAAGGGCAGATCCTGCCTTTTGAACTTGGTTGATTTCTTTGAAACAGTCACCAAAGCCATAGATGAAGGGAAGGTAGTCCACACAGCCTATCTGGACCTTGCAAAGGCATTTGAAACAATACCCCACTTGGGCATCATAGATAAGCTGTCCAGCTTAAATATAAACCCCTATGTCACAAGATGGGTCGCAAACTGGCTCAAAGACAGAACCCCTAGAGTGAGAGTTGCTGGAACCATGTCCGACTCGAAACCGGTCACAAGTGGCGTCCCACAGGGTTCTGTCCTGGGACCAGTCTTGTTCGGTATATACTTTTCCGAGGTACAGGCAAAGGTGGGAGGACTATGGCTCACCAAGTTCGCAGATGACTGCAAACTGGGCGCCATAATCAACTCTCCAGCTGACACAAACATCCTTCAAAAAGGTCTCACAGAGACAGATAACTGGTGCCAGCGCCATGGTTTAAAGCTAAATGCCAAAAAATGTATAGTCATACCCTTTGGCAAAAACAATGTGCCCACAAATTACCACATAGGCAGAAACCCATTAAGTACAGAGAAAGTTACTAGGGACCTGGGGACCCAAATTGATAGCAATCTCTCCTTTGAAAACCACATTGCCAAAGTGGTTAGAAAGACCTTCTACATAGCCCACCTCATCATGAAGGGTTTCACATCTAGATCAAGAAAGGTAATCGTGCCCCTTTATTCATCCCTCATCAGGCCCATCATAGAATACAATGCCCCTTTTGGGATGTACCTTACCCGACACCTGCAGCAATTAGAAAGACCACAAAAGTATCTCACCAAGAGGATCAAGGGTCTCAAACAGATGCCATATGCTGCTCGGTTAAAAAAAACTCCAGCTCTACTCAGTTGCATACCGCCTACTTCGAGGCGATCTATGCCTGACATACAATGTCAAATCCAGAATTAACGGACATGCTCCACATCAGTAAATCTAAATCCCTTAGAGCCACACACTCGAGGGACTTGAATCTCAGCACAGAAATAAATAGAACTTGCTGGAGGGACAGGTTCATAACCCAGAGGCTCCCTTTGCTCTGGAATAGAATTCCAGTTCATGAGAGGCAGAGCACCTCACTGAATCTGTTCAAGAAGAATATTGATCTCAATCTCGATAAGTGGATGGGGGATCGTAGGTCTGCCCCAGGGATTACTCCCATGTCACTATTAGACAGAGGCACAGTAAACTAAACCTTAAAAAGGGCACAGTATACTCAAATCATGGGGTGGCGTAAGCCATACAGAATCAGGCTAGGCTTATAATTGCCCCAGGGCAGATAGCCTAGTATGAACCTATGAACCTATGAACCCATCTAGAGCCTGTTTACTGCATTTCCTGTGTTGCACTTAATTTAAAATATTTTTTCTTAAAATTGAATTTTTCCTGACTATAACCTAGCACTCAAGTGTGGGGTCATTTATTGCACTGTTCTGACTATTTTGCTACTTGTGTATCTCTGCTACCTTTAAACTAAAACAAACAAAAAATAAACAAAAAAATCTTGCTTTTTCCCGACTTTCTGAAATTTATCAAACTTCAGTTACAGATTTGCTGTTCTGATCTGTTTGTATGCTTCTTGGAGGCCAGTGCTTGCTTGGGCTAAAGGTAAGCCTCTGTGTTCACCAGTGGCAGTGGTTAACACTGAGCAGCCTGCCTGTCCCTGTAGGAGTGGTTACTGCCTAGAAGCTGTAGTTTTATTGGTCATTTTGGGTCAACTCCAAACTCCTTGATCTCTCTCTCTCTTAGAACACTGCTGCTCGTGCTTTTGGCATCTTTCCAGGCTTGATAGTTGTTGCTGAAGCACCTACCTTAGGGAGAAAACACTGAGAGAAGAAAGTAGCCACTTTTGAGATTTTAAGTATTTTTTTCTGATTTTTTGTTTAAATTACTGCTTTGCCGCCTACTTTTCGGTGTTTTCCAGCTTGATAAAGTTAATATCTGTATTAGAAACAGTATTTAGGAGACATCTAGAGCCTCTTTACTAAATTTCCGGTATTGCACTTAATTTAAAATCATTTTTCTTAAAATTGCATTTTACCTGATTCTGGCCTAGCACTCAAATTTGGGTTCATTTATTGCACTGTTCTGACTATTTTGCTACTTGTGTATCTTCTCTTCTACCTTTAAACTAAAATAAACAAAAAAAATCTTGCTTTTTTCCCACTTTCTGAAATTTAAGAAAGTTCAGTTACAGATTTGCTGTTCTGAACTGTCTGTAAGTTTCTTGGAGGCCAGTGCTTGCTTGGGCTAAAGGGAGGTCTCAGTGTTCACCACTGGCAGTGGTTAACACTGAGCAGCCTGCCTGTCCCTGTAGGAGTGGTTACTGCCTAGAAGCTGTAGTTTTATTGGCCATTTTGGGAAAATTCTAAATCCTTGATCTCTCTCTCTTAAAACCCTGCTGCCTCATGGTTTTGGCATCTTTCCAGGCTTGATAGTTGTTGCTGAAGCACCTACCAAGGGGAAAAAATGCTAAGAGAAGAAAGGAGCCACTTTTGAGATTTTAAGTATTTTCTTCTGATTTTTTGTTTAATATTACTGCTTTGCCGCCTACTTTTTGGGGTTTACTGGCTTGCTAAAGATGATACCTGCATTAGTAACTGTATTTAGAGCACAACCTGCATTAGTAACTGTATTTAGAGCACAAGCTAGAGCTGTTTACTGAATTTCCTGTTTGCACTTATTTTTAAAATCATTTTTTTCTCAAAACTTGCATTTTATCTGTCTTTGGCCTAGCACTCTTGTGTGGGGTCATTTTCTGCACTGTTATAACTTGTTGATACTTGTGAACCTCTGCTATCTTTGAAAAAACAAAAAGAAAACAAAAAAAATCTTGCTTTTTTCCCACTTTTCTGAGATTTAAAAAAGTTCAGTTACAGGCTTGCTGTTCTTGAACTGTTTGTAAGTTTCTGTGAGGCCATTTTTTGCTTGGGCTAAAGGGAAGTCTCTCTTTTGATCAGTGGCAGTGAAAAACATTGAGCAGCCTGCCTGCCCCTGTGGGAGTGGTTACTGACTTGAAACTGTAATTTTATTGGCCATTTTGTGTCAATTCCAAAACTCCTTCATCTTTCTCTCTTAAAACCCTCTTTTGCGCGGTTTTGCGCATTTTTGTGCATAGCGCAACAGCGGGCAGCGCCGCCTAATTGGGTTTAAACTATTCCTGGCTCCACAAAGTCTGCTCTTCACTTTTTCCCTTAGAACTGCTCTATCTCTCAATTTAAACACCATATTCTCATTCTAAGGCCCTTCTCTGGTCCAATTAAGTAATCCTACAAGTTAGCACTATTAAACCATAAACACTACTTACTCTTATACTCTCAACGATTACTCTGTCCTCAATTGGTCCATCTTAAATTCAGTTTCCCTATTACTCTAGCATGTCCAAAGGTCAGTCAATGGTTTCCTCTCCAGTCCAGCTGGTGAATCTGGGAATTTTGAGGCAATGTTACAACTGTCTCATGTAGACGGACAACCCTCTACTCCTCCAAACAAGTTCAAATATATGTGAGAGATTCAACTATTTAGCCAAACTGGAGGCTGAGCTCTCTCATCTCAAAACTGGTGTAACCAGTCAGGAGGAGAAGGTAACCTCACACAACACAATTCCAGTATCACATAGTCCCACCACATCAGCGAACGAAACACATAAATACACAAAAACATACTCGGAGGCTCTAAATAAAAATCTACCTAAGCAACAGAGACCTCCAAAGCAGACATCCAAGCAAATGCTACCTCAAAACAAAACACACACAACACATAACCCACAAAGTCAGTGTGTCAAGCAGCCACAGCCCTTAAGGCTGAATAACACACCTGATACTCTTGTTATAGGTGACTCTATTGTCAGACACACTGACGTTCTGCTCACCAGGCTGAATAAAGAGAAGGTCACGGTGAGCTGCCTGTCGGGTGCTAGGATCTGACACATAACGCAAGCACTCAGGTCACGCCAAAGCAAATACAAATATGACTCAGTCATTGTACATGCTGGTGTGAATGACCTGAGACGTACCTCCCTTGACTACATGAAAAGAGACATAGAGGAGCTCTCTGATCATGTAGCCCAGGCTGGTATGTCCCTGACCTTGAGCAGCATCTTACCCTCACTTAGAATGATGCCACAGTACAAAGACAAAATGATCGATTTTAACAATTGGCTAAAATGTTGGTGTCATTCAAAGGGGATCCAGTGTCTGTCAGCCTGGGATGACATGCTCGACAAGCCACGTTGCTTCGCTAGGGACGGCTTGCACCTGTTACCACTGGGCTTTCAGATATTGGCAAAGGCTCTTGCCACCCCTATAGTGCCTTTTTTAGGCAAGGCTCAAAAGTCAAACCCACCCCCATAGACAGCAAAAGGAACAAGAAACTAAGGGTAGTGCTGCTAAACACCAGAAGTCTTAACCGCAAGATGCACGCCCCCAAAGCTCTCCTCAGTATGGAGAATATCGATATCTGTGCAGTGACAGAAACCTGGTTCAAGGCTCCAGAGAGCACCCCAGCACTACCAGGCTATACCTCATATCATGCTTTTCGGCCCCAAAACCCAGACCGAACCACAAAAGGAGGGGGAGTTTCCATATTTATCAAGGATATCCACACCTCCAGGTTAGTGGCATTGCATGAAGTATCGGAGACCATCCATGTGCAACTAACAGTGGGCAAAACTGCTTTTCAGTTTATAGCATCCTACAGACGACTCTCTCAAAGACAGGAATCCCACTCGACTTTCCTGAAAACATTGGAGAACATGAAGATCTCTCCGAACACCATTATATTGGGCGACTTCAACTACCCAAACATTGACTGGGAGCACTATTCAAGCCCCAGCACCTTAGCCCAAAGATTCCTGGAAATTATAAACTCAAATGCTGTGGAACAACTAGTCACCACTCCCACAAGAGGGGACAACATACTATACCTGATCATTACCAACATGGGGACTCTATGTTCCACACCAGAAGTATATCCCTCATTAGTAAGATCAGACCATAAATTAATTTCACTGGATGTCCACATCCCGACCCCACCCCCCAGCCCAGAAAACCACAGTGAAAAACTTCTTAAAAGAGAACTTCTCACTTCTCAAAACCAAAGTGGAATCCTTCAAGGCCCCAGGGCCAGTGGAAACTATGCAGAATCCTATATAAATGCATTCTACAGACATCTCCAGGAATGCATGGATCATGCTATCCCAAACAAAACCAAGACCCAGTCATGCAAAGGCAGGCGTCCAGTCTGGTGGACCCCTGCCATAAATAAAATGTACAACAGAAGGAGGAAGCTACTACATGATAGAGAAAAATCCCTAATAGGGAAGGCATCTCTGATCAGTACTAGCAAGAAATTATGATCCCTCATCAAATCCTCCAAGGCCAGCTTCGAGAGAAAAATTGCACAGGACACCAAAGACAATCATAAGGCTTTTTTCAGTTATGTTAGAAACCTGGGATACAACTCCCAGACTTGTTCTGAGTTGATTCTAAACGACAGAAAATACACTGAACCCACAGACATTGCCAATATCCTGGCAGACAGGTTCAGTGCAAACTTCTCCAACCCCTCCCCCCCAAAAGAGCAAGTATCTATCCCGGCAGAGGGTTGCCTCCCAAACATCTCAGATGCTCAGGTGAAGGCTGCTCTCTCCAAAGCAAAAAACACTGCTTCCATGGGACCAGATGGCGTCCCAGGTTGTGTCCTACATGAACGCCAAGAGGAACTAATCCCTCAAATAAAACAGCTATGCAATCTCAACCTCACTACAGGATATGTGCCCACAGAATGGCGTACAGCAACAGTGGTCCCACTCCACAAAGGTGGAGCCTCCACGGACCCTGGAAACTATCACACCATAAGCCTGACTAGCTTAGTCTGCAAGGCTATGGAGAGGATCATCATGGAGCTCATAAACAAAGACATTGGGGACCTACAGACACTAGATTCTACCCAGTTCGGCTTTGTCAAGGGCAGATCCTACCTTTTGAACCTGGTTGACTTCTTTGAAACAGTCACCAAAGCCATAGATGAAGGGAAGATAGTCCACACAGCCTATCTGGACCTTGCAAAGGCATTTGACACAATACCCCACTCGGGCATCATAGATAAGCTATCCAGCTTAACTATAAACCACTATGTCACAAGATGGGTCGCAAACTGGCTCAAAGACAGAACCCACAGAGTGAGAGTTGCTGGAGCCATGTCAGACTCGAAACCGGTCACAAGTGGCGTCCCACAGGGTCCTGTCCTGGGACCAGTCTTGTTCGGTATATACTTTTCCGAGGTACAGGCAAACGTGGGAGGACTATGGCTCACCAAGTTTGCAGACGACTGCAAACTGGGCGCCATAATCAACTCTCCAGCTGACACAAACATCCTTCAAAAAGGTCTCACAGAGACAGATAACTGGTGACAGTGCCATGGTTTAAAGCTAAATGCCAAAAAATGTATAGTAATACCCTTTGGCAAAAACAATGTGCCCACAAATTAACACATAGGCAGAAACCCATTAAGTACAGAGAAAGTTATTAGGGACCTGGGGACCCAAGTTGATAGCAATCTCTCCTTTGAAAACCACATTGCCAAAGTGGTTAGAAAGACCTTCTACATAGCCCACCTCATCACGAAGGGATTCACATCTAGATCAAGAGAGGTAATCGTGCCCTTTTATTCATCCCTCATCAGACCCATCATAGAATACAATGCCCCTTTTGGGATGTACCTTACCCGACACCTGCAGCAATTAGAAAGACCCCAAAAGTATCTCACCAATAGGATCAAGGGTCTCAAACAGATGCCATATGCTGCTCGGTTAAAAAAACTCCAGCTCTACTCAATTGCATACTGCCTACTTTGAGGCGATCTATGCCTGACATACAAAGCCATGTCAAATCCAGAATTAACGGACATGCTCCACCTCAGTAAATCTAAATCACTTAGAGCCACATGCTCGAGGGACTTGAACCTCAGCACAGAAATAAATAAAACTTACTGGAAGGACAGGTTCATAACCCAGAGGCTCCCTTTGCTCTGGAATAGAATTCCAGTTCATGTGAGGCAGAGCACCTCACTGAATCTCTTCAAGAAGAATCTCGATAAGTGGATGGGGGATCGTAGGTTTTTCCCAGGGATTACTCCTGTGTCACTATTAGACAAAGGCACAGTAAACTAAACCTTAAAAAGGGCACAGTATACTCAAATCATGGGGTGGCGTAAGCCATACAGAATCGGGCTAGGCTTATAATTGCACCAGGGCAGATAGCCTAGTATGAACCTATGAACCTATCTAGAGCCTGTTTACTGCATTTCCTGTGTTGCATTTAATTTAAAATAATTTTTCTTAAAATTGCATTTTTCCAGACTCTAACCTAGCACTCAAGTGTGGGGTCATTTATTGCACTGTTCTGACTATTTTGCAACTTGTGTATCTCTGCTACCTTTAAACTAAAACAAACAAAAAATAAACAAAAAAATCTTGCTTTTTTCCCAGTTTCTGAAATTTAAGAAACTTCAGTTACAGGTTTACTGTTCTGATCTGTTTGTAAGTTTCTTGGAGGCCAGTGCTTGCTTGGGCTAAAGGGAAGCCTCTGTCTTCACCAGTGGCAGTGGTTAACACTGAGCAGCCTGCCTGTCCCTGTAGGAGTGGTTACTGCCTAGAAGCTGTAGTTTTATTGGTCATTTTGGGTCAACTCCAAACTCCTTGATCTCTCTCTCTCTCTCTTAGAACACTGCTACCCGTGCTTTTGGCATCTTTCCAGGCTTGATAGTTGTTCCTGAAGCACCTACCTTAGGGAGAAAACACAGAAGAAAGGAGCCACTTTTAAGATTTTAAGTATTTTCTTCTGATTTTTTTGTTTAAATTACTGCTTTGCCGCCTACTTTTCGGTGTTTTCCAGCTTGATAAAGTTGATATCTGTATTAGAAACAGTATTTAGGACACATCTAGAGCCTGTTTACTGCATTTCCGGTATTGCACTTAATTTAAAATCATTTTTCTTAAAATTGCATTTTACCTGACTCTGGCCTAGCACTCAAATGTGGGTTCATTTATTGCACTGTTCTGACTATTTTGCTACTTGTGTATCTCTCCTACCTTTAAACTAAATTAAACAAAAAAAATCTTGCTTTTTTCCCACTTTCTGAAAATTAAGAACATTCAGTTACAGATTTGCTGTTCTGAAATGTTTGCAAGTTTATTGGAGGCCAGTGCTTGTTTGAGCTAAAGAGAAGTCTCTGTGTTCACCAGTGGCAGTGGTTAACACTGAGCAGCCTGCCTGTCCCTGAAGGAGTGGTTACTGCCTAGAAGCTGTAGTTTTATTGGCCATTCTGGGTCAATTCCAAACTCCTTGATCTCTCTCTCTTAAAACCCTGCTGCCTCATGGTTTTGGTGTCTTTCCAGGCTTGATAGTTGTTGCTGAAGCACCTACCAAGGGGAGAAAACACTGAGAGAAGAAAGGAGCCACTTTTGAGATTTTAAGTATTTTCTTCTGATTTTTTTGTTTAAAATTACTGCTTTGCTGCCTACTTTTTCACATTTTCCAGCTTACTAAAGTTGATATCTGTATTAGAAACAGTATTTAGAACACATCTAGAGCCTTTTTACTGCATTTCCTGTGTTGCACTTAATTTAAAATCATTTTTCTTAAAATTGCATTTTACCTGACTCTGGCCTGGCACTCAAGTGTGGGGACATTTATTGCACTGTTCTGATTATTTTTCTACTTGTGTATCTCTCCTACCTTTAAACTGAAAAAAAAAATCTTGCTTTTTTCACACCTTCTGAAATTTAAGAAAGTTCAGTTAAGTATTTGTTGTTCTGAACTGTCTGTAAGTTTCTTGGAGGCCAGTGCTTGCTTGGGCTAAAGGGAGGTCTCAGTGTTCACCACTGGCAGTGGTTAACACTGAGCAGCCTGCCTGTCCCTCTAGGAGTGGTTACTGCCTAGAAGCTGTAGTTTTATTGGCCATTTTGGGTCAATTCCAAACTCCTTGATCTCTCTCTCTTAAAATCCTGCTGCCTCATGGTTTTGGCATCTTTCCAGGCTTGATAGTTGTTGTTGAAGCACATACCAAGGGGAGAAAATGCTGAGAGAAGAAAGGAGTCACTTTTGAGATTTTAACTATTTTCTTCTGATTTTTTGTTTAAAATTACTGCTTTGCCGCCTATTTTTCGGCATTGTCCAGCTTGCTAAAGCTGATATCTGCATGGGAAACAGTATTTAGAACACATCTAGAGCCTGTTTACTGCATTTCCTGTGTTGCATGTAAATTAAAATCATTTTTCTTAAAATTGCATTTTACCTGCCTCTGGCCTAGCACTCAAGTGTGGGGTCATTTATTGCACTGTTCTGACTATTTTGCTACTTGTGTATCTCTGCTACCTTAAAACTAAAACAAAAACAAAAAACAGAAAAATCTTGCTTTTTTTCCCACTTTCTGAAATTTAAGAAAGTTTAGTCACAGATTTGTTGTTCTGTACTGTTTGTAAGTTTCTTGGAGGCCAGTGTTTGCTTTGGCTAAAGGGAAGTCTCTGTGCTCACCAGTGGCAGTGGTTAACACTGAGCAGCCTGCCTGTCCCTGTAGGATTGGTTACAGCCTAGAAGCTGTAGTTTTATTGGCCATTTTGGGTCAATTCCAAACTCCTTGATCTCTCTCTCTTAAAACCCTGCTGCCTCATGGTTTTGGTGTCTTTCCAGGCTTGATAGTTGTTGCTGAAGCACCTACCAAGGGGAGAAAACACTGAGAGAAGAAAGGAGCCACTTTTGAGATTTTAAGTATTTTCTTCTGATTTTTTGTTTAAAATTACTGCTTTGCTGCCTACTTTTTCACATTTTCCAGCTTACTAAAGTTGATATCTGTATTAGAAACAGTATTTAGAACACATCTAGAGCCTGTTTACTGCATTTCCTGTGTTGCACTTAATTTAAAATCATTTTTCTTAAAATTGCATTTTACCTGACTCTGGCCTGGCACTCAAGTGTGGGGACATTTATTGCACTGTTCTGACTATTTTTCTACTTGTGTATCCCTCCTACCTTTAAACTGAAAAAAAAATCTTGCTTTTTTCACACCTTCTGAAATTTAAGAAAGTTCAGTTAAGTATTTGTTGTTCTGAACTGTCTGTAAGTTTCTTGGAGGCCAGTGCTTGCTTGGGCTAAAGGGAGGTCTCAGTGTTCACCACTGGCAGTGGTTAACCCTGAGCAGCCTGCCTGTCCCTCTAGGAGTGGTTACTGCCTAGAAGCTGTAGTTTTATTGGCCATTTTGGGTCAATTCCAAACTCCTTGATCTCTCTCTCTTAAAATCCTGCTGCCTCATGGTTTTGGCATCTTTCCAGGCTTGATAGTTGTTGTTGAAGCACCTACCAAGGGGAGAAAATGCTGAGAGAAGAAAGGAGCCACTTTTGAGATTTTAACTATTTTCTTCTGATTTTTTGTTTAAAATTACTGCTTTGCCGCCTACTTTTCGGCATTTTCCGGCTTGCTAAAGCTGATATCTGCATGAGAAACAGTATTTAGAACACATCTAGAGCCTGTTTACTGCATTTCCTGTGTTGCATGTAATTTAAAATCATTTTTCTTAAAATTGCATTTTACCTGTCTCTGGCCTAGCACTCAAGTGTGGGGTCATTTATTGCACTGTTCTGACTATTTTGCTACTTGTGTATCTCTGCTACCTTAAAACTAAAACAAAAACAAAAAACAAAAAAATCTTGCTTTTTTCCCCACTTTCTGAAATTTAAGAAAGTTTAGTCACAGATTTGCTGTTCTGTACTGTTTGTAAGTTTCTTGGAGGCCAATGTTTGCTTGGGCTAAAGGGAAGTCTCTGTGCTCACCAGTGGCAGTGGTTAACACTGAGCAGCCTGCCTGTCCCTGTAGGAGTGGTTACTGCCTAGAAGCTGTAGTTTTATTGGCCATTTTGGGTCAATTCCAAACTCCTTGATCTATCTCTCTTAAAACCCTGCTGCCTCATGGTTTTGGCATCTTTCCAGGCTTGATAGTTGTTGCTGAAGCACCTACCAAGGGAGAAAACACTGAGAGAAGAAAGGAGCCACTTTTGAGATTTTAAGTATTTTCTTCTGATTTTTTGTTTAAAATTACTGCTTTGCTGCCTACTTTTGGCATTTTCCAGCTTGCTAAAGTTGATATCTGTATTAGAAACAGTATTTAGAACACATCTAGAGCCTGTTTACTGCATTTCCTGTGTTGCACTTAATTTAAAATCATTTTTCTTAAAATTGCATTTTACCTGACTCTGGCCTAGCACTCAAGTGTGGGTTCATTTATTGCACTGTTCTGACTATTTTGCTACTTGTGTATCTCTCCTACCTTTAAACTAAAATAAACAAAAAAATCTTGCTTTTTTCCCACTTTCTGAAATTTAAGAAAGTTCAGTTTCGTATTTGTTGTTCTGAACTGTCTGTAAGTTTCTTGGAGGCCAGTGCTTGCTTGGGCTAAAGGGAGGTCTCAGTGTTCACCACTGGCAGTGGTTAACACTGAGCAGCCTGCCTGTCCCTGTAGGAGTGGTTACTGCCTAGAAGCTGTAGTTTTATTGGCCATTTTGGGTCAATTCCAAACTCCTTGATCTATCTCTCTTAAAACCCTGCTGCCTCATGGTTTTGGCATCTTTCCAGGCTTGATAGTTGTTGCTGAAGCACCTACCAAGGGGAGAAAATGCTGAGAGAAGAAAGGAGCCACTTTTGAGATTTTAACTATTTTCTTCTGATTTTTTGTTTAAAATTACTACTTTGCTGCCTACTTTTCGGCATTATCTGGCTTGCTAAAGCTGATATCTGCATGAGAAACAGTATTTAGAACACATCTAGAGCCTGTTTAATGCATTTCCTGTTTTGCATGTAAATTAAAATCATTTTTCTTAAAATTGCATTTTACCTTCCTCTGGCCTAGCACTCAAGTGTGGGGTCATTTATTGCACTGTTCTGACTATTTTGCTACTTGTGTATCTCTGCTACCTTAAAACTAAAACAAAAACAAAAAACAAAAAATCTTGCTTTTTTTCCCACTTTCTGAAATTTAAGAAAGTTTAGTCACAGATTTGTTGTTCTGTACTGTTTGTAAGTTTCTTGGAGGCCAGTGTTTGCTTTGGCTAAAGGGAAGTCTCTGTGCTCACCAGTGGCAGTGGTTAACACTGAGCAGCCTGCCTGTCCCTGTAGGAGTGGTTACTGCCTAGAAGCTGTAGTTTTATTGGCCATTTCTGGTCAATTCCAAACTCCTTGATCTATCTCTCTTAAAACCCTGCTGCCTCATTGTTTTGGCATCTTTCCAGGCTTGACAGTTGTTGCTGAAGCACCTACCAAGGGGAGAAAATGCTGAGAGAAGAAAGGAGCCACTTTTGAGATTTTAAGTGTTTTCTTCTGATTTTTTGTTTAAAGTTACTGCTTTGCCGACTACTTTTCGGCATTTTCCGGCTTGCTAAAGTTGATATCTGCATTAAAAACAGTATTTAGAACACATCTAGAGCCTGTTTACTGCATTTCCTGTGTTGCATTTAATTTAAAATCATTTTTCTTAAAATTGCATTTTACCTGACTCTGGCCTAGCACTCAAGTGTGGGGTCATTTATTGCACTGTTTTGACTATTTTGCTACTTGGCATCTCGCCTACCTTTAAATTAAACAAAAAAAATCTTGCTTTTTTTCCCACTTTCTGAAATTTAAGAAAGTTCAGTTACAGATTTGCTGTTCTGAAATGTTTGTAAGTTTCTTGGAGGCCAGTGCTTGCTTGGGCTAAAGAGAAGTCTCTGTGTTCACCAGTGGCAGTGGTTAACACTGAGCAGCCTGCCTGTCCCTGTAGGAGTGGTTACTGCCTAGAAGCTGTAGTTTTATTGGCCATTTTGGGTCAATTCCAAACTCCTTGATCTCTCTCTCTAAAAACCCTGCTGCCTCATTGTTTTGGTGTCTTTCCAGGCTTGATAGTTGTTGCTGAAGCAGCTACCAAGGGGAGAAAATGCTGAGAGAAGAAAGGAGCCACTTTTGAGGTTTTAAGTATTTTCTTCTGATTTTATTTTAAAATTATTGTTTGCCGCCTACGTTTTGGCATTTTCTGGCTTGCTAATGTTAATATCTGTATTAGAAACAGTACTTAGAACACATCTAGTGCCTGTTTACTGCATTTCCTGTGTTGCATTTAATTTAAAATAATTTTTCTTAAAATTGTATTTTACCTGACTCTGGCCTAGCACTCAATTGTGGAGTCATTTACTGCACTGTTCTAACCATTTTCTACTTGTGTATCTCTCCTACCTTCATACTGAAATAAATAAATAAATAAACAAAAATCTTGCTTTTTTTACACTTTCTGAAATTTAAGAAAGTTCAGTTACAGATTTGCTGTTCTGAACTGTTTGTAAGTTTCTTGGAGGCCAGTGCTTGCTTGGGCTAAACGGAAGTCTCTGTGTTCACCAGTGGCAGTGGATAACACTGAGCAGCCTGCCTGTCCATATAGGAGTGGTTACTGCCTAGAAACTGTAGTTTTATTGGCCATTTTGGGTCAGTTCTAAATTCCTTGATCTCTCTCTCTTAAAACCCTGCTGCCTTGTGCTTTTGGCATCTTTCCAGGCTTGATAGTTGTTGCTGAAGCACCTACCAAGGGGAGAAAATGCTGAGAGAAGAAAGGAGCCACTTTTGAGATTTTAAGTATATTCTTCTGATTTTTTGTTTAAAATTACTGCTTTGCTGCCTACTTTTTGGGGTTTTCTGGCTTGCTAAAGATGATACCTGCATTAGTAACTGTATTTAGAGCACAACCTGCATTAGTAACTGTATTTAGAGCACAACCTAGAACTGTTTACTGAATTTCCTGTTTGCACTTATTTTTAAAATCGTTTTTTTCTCAAAACTTACATTTTATCTGTCTTTGGCCTAGCACTCTTGTGTGGGGTTATTTTCTGCACTGTTATAACTTGTTGATATTTGTGAACCTCTGCTATCTTTGAAAAAACAAAAAGAAAACAAAAAAAAAATCTTGCTTTTTTCCCACTTTTCCTGAGATTTAAAAAAGTTCAGTTACAGGCTTGCTGTTCTTGAACTGTTTTTAAGTTTCTGTGAGGCCATTTTTTGCTTGGGCTAAAGGGAAGTCTCTCTGTTTATCAGTGGCAGTGAAAAACATTGAGCAGCCTGCCTGCCCCTGTGGGAGTGGTTACTGACTTGAAACTGTAGTTTTATTGGCCATTTTGTGTCAATTCCAAAACTCCTTCATCTTCCTCTCTTAAAACTCTCTTTTGAGCGGTTTTGCGCATTTTTGTGCATAGCACAACAGCGGGCAGCGCCGCCTAATTGGGTTTAAACTATTCCTGGCTCCACAAAGTCTGCTCTTCACTTTTTCCCTTAGAACTGCTCTATCTCTCAATTTAAACACCATATTCTCATTCTAAGGCCCTTCTCCGGTCCAATTAAGTAATCCTACAAGTTAGCACTATTAGACCATAAGCACTACTTACTCTTATACTCTCAACGATTACTCTGTCCTCTATTAGTCCATCTTAAATTCAGTTTCCCTATTACTCTAGCATGTCCAAAGGTCAGTCATTGGTTTCCTTTCCAGTCCAGCTGGTGAATCTGGGAATTTTGAGGCAATGTTACAACTGTCTCATGTACACGGACAACCCTCTACTCCTCCAAACTTGTTCAAATATATGTGAGAGATTCAACTATTTAGCCAAACTGGAGGCTGAGCTCTCTCATCTCAAAACTGGTGTAACCAGTCAGGAGGCGAAGGTAACCTCACACAACACAATTCCAGTATCACATAGTCCCACCACATCAGCGAACGAAACACATAAATACACAAAAACATACTCGGAGGCTCTAAATAAAAATCTACCTAAGCAACAGAGACCTCCAAAGCAGACATCCAAGCAAACGCTACCTCAAAACAAAACACACACAACACATAACCCACAAAGTCAGTGTGTCAAGCAGCCACAGCCCTTAAGGCTGAATAACACACCTGATACTCTTGTTATAGGTGACTCTATTGTCAGACACACTGACGTCCTGCTCACCAGGCTGAATAAAGAGAAGGTCACGGTGAGCTGCCTGTCGGGTGCTAGGATCTGACACATAACGCAAGCACTCAGGTCACTCCAAAGCAAATACAAATATGACTCAGTCATTGTACATGCTGGTGTGAATGACCTGAGATGTACCTCCCTTGACTACATGAAAAGAGACATAGAGGAGCTCTCTGATCATGTAGCCCAGACTGGTATGTCCCTGACCTTGAGCAGCATCTTACCCTCACCTAGAATGATGCCACAGTACAAAGACAAAATGATCGATTTTAACAATTGGCTAAAATGTTGGTGTCATTCAAAGGGGATCCAGTGTCTGTCAGCCTGGGATGACATGCTCGACAAGCCACGTTGCTTCGCTAGGGACGGCTTGCACCTGTTACCACTGGGCTTTTGGATATTGGCAAAGGCTCTTGCCACCCCCATAGTGCCTTTTTTAGGCAAGGCTCAAAAGTCAAACTCACCCCCATAGACAGCAAAAGGAACAAGAAACTAAGGGTAATGCTGCTAAACACCAGAAGTCTTAACCTGAAGATGCACACCCTCGAAGCTCTCCTCAGTATGGAGAACATCGATATCTGTGCAGTGACAGAAACCTGGTTCAAGGCTCCAGAGAGCACCCCAGCACTACTAGGCTATACCTCATATCATGCTTTTCGGCCCCAAAACCCAGACCGAACCACAAAAGGAGGGGGAGTTTCCATATTTATCAAGCATATCCACACCTCCAGGTTAGCGGCATTGCATGAAGTATCGGAGACCATCCATGTGCAACTACCAGTGGGCAAAACTGCTTTTCAGTTAATAGCATCCTACAGACCACACTCTCAAAGACAGGAATCCCACTCGACTTTCTTGAAAACATTGGAGAACATGAAGATCTCTCTGAACACCATTATATTGGGTGACTTCAACTACCCAAACATTGACTGGGAGCACTATTCAAGCCCCAGCACCTTAGCATAAAGATTCCTGGAAATTATAAACTCAAATGCTATGGAACAACTAGTCACCACTCCCACAAGAGGGGACAACATACTATACCTGATCATTACCAACATGGGGACTCTATGTTCCATACCAGAAGTATATCCCTCATTAGTAAGATCAGACCATAAATTAATTTCACTGGATGTCCACATCCCGACCCCACCCCCAGCCCAGAAAACCACAGTGAAAAACTTCTTAAAAGAGAACTTCTCATTTCTCAAAACCAAAGTGGAATCCTTCAAGGCCCCAGGGCCAGTGGAAACTATGCAGAATCCTATATGAATGCATTCTACGGACATCTCAAGGAATGCATGGATCATGCTTTCCCAAACAAATCCAAGACCCAATCATGCAAAGGCAGGCGTCCAGTCTGGTGGACCCCTGCCATAAATAAAATGTACAACAGAAGGAGGAAGCTACTACATGATAGAGAAAAATCCCTAATAGGGAAGGCATCTCTGATCAGTACTAGCAAGAAATTACGATCCCTCATAAAATCCTCCAAGGCCAGCTTCGAGAGAAAAATTGCACAGGACACCAAAGACAATCATAAGGCTTTTTTCAGTTATGTTAGAAACCTGGGATGCAACTCCCAGACTTGTTCTGAGTTGATTCTAAACGACAAAAAATACACTGAACCCACAGACATCGCCAATATCCTGGCAGACAGGTTCAGTGCAAACTTCTCCATCCCCTCCCCCCCAAAAGAGCAAGTATCTATCCCAGCAGAGCGTTGCCTCCCAAACATCTCAGATGCTCATGTGAAGGCTGCTCTCTCCAAAGCAAAAAACACTGCTTCCATGGGACCAGATGGCATCCCAGGTTGTGTCCTACATGAACGCGAAGAGGAACTAATCCCTCAAATAAAACAGCTATACAATCTCAGCCTCACTACAGGATATGTGCCCACAGAATGGCATACAGCAACAGTGGTCCCACTCCACAAAGGTGGAGCCTCCACGGACCCTGGAAACTATCGCGCCATACGCCTGACTAGCTTAGTCTGCAAGGCTATGGAAAGGATCATCATGGAGCTCATAAACAAAGACATTGGGGACCTACAGACACTAGATCCTACCCAGTTCGGCTTTGTCAAGGGCAGATCCTGCCTTTTGAACCTGGTTGACTTCTTTGAAACAGTCACCAAAGCCATAGATGAAGGGAAGGTAGTCCACACAGCCTATCTGGACCTTGCAAAGGCATTTGACACAATACCCCACTCGGGCATCATAGATAAGCTATCCAGCTTAAATATAAACCCCTATGTCACAAGATGGGTTGCAAACTGGCTCAAAGACAGAACCCACAGAGTGAGAGTTGCTGGAGCCATGTCAGACTGAAAACCGGTCACAAGTGGCATCCCACAGGGTTCTGTCCTGGGACCAGTCTTGTTCGGTATATACTTTTCCGAGGTACAGGCAAACGTGGGAGGACTATGGCTCACCAAGTTTGCAGATGACTGCAAACTGGGCGCCATAATCAACTCTCCAGCTGACACAAACATCCTTCAAAAAGGTCTCACAGAGACAGATAACTGGTGCCAGCGCCATGGTTTAAAGCTAAATGCCAAAAAATGTATAGTCATACCCTTTGGCAAAAACAATGTGCCCACAAATTACCACATAGGCAGAAAGCCATTAAGTACAGAGAAAGTTATTAGGGCCCTGGGGACCCAAGTTGATAGCAATCTCTCCTTTGAAAACCATATTGCCAAAGTGGTTAGAAAGACCTTCTACATAGCCCACCTCATCATGAAGGGTTTCACATCTAGATCAAGAGAGGTAATCGTGCCCCTTTATTCATCCCTCATCAGGCCCATCATAGAATACAATGCCCCTTTTGGGATGTACCTTACCCGACACCTGCAGCAATTAGAAAGACCCCAAAAGTGTCTCACCAATAGGATCAAGGGTCTCAAACAGATGGCATATGCTGCTCGGTTAAAAAAACTCCAGCTCTACTCAGTTGCATACCGCCTACTTCGAGGCGATCTATGCCTGACATACAAAGCCATGTCAAATCCAGAATTAACGGACATGCTCCACCTCAGTAAATCTAAATCCCTTAGAGCCACACACTCAAGGGACTTGAATCTCAGCACAGAAATAAATAGAACTTACTGGAGGGACAGGTTCATAACCCAGAGGCTCCCTTTGCTCTGGAATAGAATTCCAGTTCATGTGAGGCAGAGCACCTCACTGAATCTCTTCAAGAAGAATCTCGATAAGTGGATGGGGGATTGTAGGTTTGTCCCAGGGATTACTCCTGTGTCACTATTAGACAGAGGCACAGTAAACTAAACCTTAAAAAGGGCACAGTATACTCAAATCATGGGGTGGCGTAAGCCATACAGAATCGGGCTAGGCTTATAATTGCACCAGGGCAGATAGCCTAGTATGAACCTGTGAACCTATGAACCTATCTAGAGCCTGTTTACTGCATTTCCTGTGTTGCACTTAATTTAAAATAATTTTTCTTAAAATTGCATTTTTCCTGACTCTAACCTAGCAGTCAAGTGTGGAGTCATTTATTGCACTGTTCTGACTATTTTGCTACTTGTGTATCTCTGCTACCTTTAAACTAAAACACACAAAAAATAAACAAAAAAAAATCTTGTTTTTTTCCCACTTTCTGAAATTTAAGAAACTTCAGTTACAGATTTGCTGTTCTGATCTGTTTGTAAGTTTCTTGGAGGCCAGTGCTTGCTTGGGCTAAAGGGAAGCCTCTGTGTTCACCAGTGGCAGTGGTTAACACTGAGCAGCCTGCCTGTCCCTGTAGGAGTGGTTACTGCCTAGAAGCTGTAGTTTTATTGGTCATTTTGGGTCAACTCCAAACTCCTTGATCTCTCTCTCTCTCTTAGAACACTGCTGCCCGTGCTTTTGGCATCTTTCCAGGCTTGATAGTTGTTCCTGAAGCACCTACCTTAGGGAGAAAACACAGAAGAAAGGAGCCACTTTTAAGATTTTAAGTAGTTTCTTCTGATTTTTTGTTTAAATTACTGCTTTGCCGCCTACTTTTCTGTGTTTTCCAGCTTGATAAAGTTGATATCTGTATTAGAAACAGTATTTAGGATACATCTAGAGCCTGTTTACTGCATTTCCAGTATTGCACTTAATTTAAAATCATTTTTCTTAAAATTGCATTTTACCTGACTCTGGCCTAGCACTCAAATGTGGGTTCATTTATTGCACTGTTCTGACTATTTTCTACTTGTGTATCTCTCCTACCTTTAAACTAAATTAAACAAAAAAAATCTTGCTTTTTTCCCACTTTCTGAAAATTAAGAACGTTCAGTTACAGATTTGCTGTTCTGAAATGTTTGCAAGTTTATTGGAGGCCAGTGTTTGTTTGAGCTAAAGAGAAGTCTCTGTGTTCACCAGTGGCAGTGGTTAACACTGAGCAGCCTGCCTGTCCCTGTAGGAGTGGTTACTACCTAGAAGCTGTAGTTTTATTGGCCATTTTGGGTCAATTCCAAACTCCTTGATCTCTCTGTCTCTTAAAACCCTGCTGCCTCATGGTTTTGGTGTCTTTCCAGGCTTGATAGTTGTTGCTGAAGCACCTACCAAGGGGAGAAAACACTGAGAGAAGAAAGGAGCCACTTTTGAGATTTTAAGTATTTTCTTCTGATTTTTTGTTTAAAATTACTGCTTTGCTGCCTACTTTTTCACATTTTCCAGCTTACTAAAGTTGATATCTGCATTAGAAACAGTATTTAGAACACATCTAGAGCCTTTTTACTGCATTTCCTGTGTTGCACTTAATTTAAAATCATTTTTCTTAAAATTGCATTTTACCTGACTCTAGCCTGGCACTCAAGTGAGGGGACATTTATTGCACTGTTCTGACTATTTTTCTACTTGTGTATCTCTCCTACCGTTAAACTGAAAAAAAAAAAAATCTTGCTTTTTTCACACTTTCTGAAATTTAAGAAAGTTCAGTTAAGTATTTGTTGTTCTGAACTGTCTGTAAGTTTCTTGGAGGCCAGTGCTTGCTTGGGCTAAAGGGAGGTCTCAGTGTTCACCACTGGCAGTGGTTAACACTGAGCAGCCTGCCTGTCCCTCTAGGAGTGGTTACTGCCTAGAAGCTGTAGTTTTATTGGCCATTTTGGGTCAATTCCAAACTCCTTGATCTCTCTCTCTTAAAATCCTGCTGCCTCATGGTTTTGGCATCTTTCCAGGCTTGATAGTTGTTGTTGAAGCACATACCAAGGGGAGAAAATGCTGAGAGACGAAAGGAGCCACTTTTGAGATTTTTAACTATTTTCTTCTGATTTTTTGTTTAAAATTACTACTTTGCTGCCTACTTTTCGGCATTTTCCGGCTTGCTAAAGCTGATATCTGCATGAGAAACAGTATTTAGAACACATCTAGAGCCTGTTTACTGCATTTCCTGTGTTGCATGTAAATTAAAATCATTTTTCTTAAAATTGCATTTTACCTGCCTCTGGCCTAGCACTCAAGTGTGGGGTCATTTATTGCACTGTTCTGACTATTTTGCTACTTGTGTATCTCTGCTACCTTAAAACTAAAACAAAAACAAAAAACAAAAAAATCTTAGTCACAGATTTGTTGTTCTGTACTGTTTGTAAGTTTCTTGGAGGCCAGTGTTTGCTTTGGCTAAAGGGAAGTCTCTGTGCTCACCAGTGGCAGTGGTTAACACTGAGCAGCCTGCCTGTCCCTGTAGGAGTGGTTACTGCCTAGAAGCTGTAGTTTTATTGGCCATTTCAGGTCAATTCCAAACTCCTTGATCTATCTCTCTTAAAACCCTGCTGCCTCATGGTTTTGGCATCTTTCCAGGCTTGACAGTTGTTGCTGAAGCACCTACCAAGGGGAGAAACTGCTGAGAGAAGAAAGGAGCCACTTTTGAGATTTTAAGTGTTTTCTTCTGATTTTTTTTTAAATTACTGCTTTGCCGACTGCTTTTCAGCATTTTCCGGCTTGCTAAAGCTGATATCTGCATGAGAAACAGTATTTAGAACACATCTAGAGCCTGTTTACTGCATTTCCTGCGTTGCATGTAATTTAAAATCATTTTTCTTAAAATTGCATTTTACCTGACTCTGGCCTAGCACTCAAGTGTGGGGTCAGTTATTGCACTGTTCTGACTATTTTGCTACTTGGCATCTCTCCTACCTTTAAACTAAAATAAAGAAAAAAAATCTTGCTTTTTTCCCACTTTCTGAAATTTAAGAAAGTTCAGTTACAGATTTGCTGTTCTGATCTGTTTGTAAGTTTCTTGAAGTCCAGTGCTTGCTTGGGCTAAAGGGAAGTCTCTGTGTTCACCAGTGGCAGTGGTTAACAGTGAGCAGCCTGCCTGTCCCTGTAGGAGTGGTTACTGCCTAGAAGCTGTAGTTTTCTTCACCATTTATGGTCAATTCCAAACTCCTTGATCTCTCTCTCTCTCTTAAAACCCTGCTACCTCATGGTTTTGGTGTCTTTCCAGGCTTGATAGTTGTTGCTGAAGCACCTACCAAGGGAGAAAATGCTGAGAGAAGAAATGAGCCACTTTTGAGATTTTAAGTGTTTTCTTCTGATTTTTTGTTTAAAGTTACTGCTTTGCCACCTACCTTTTGCCATTTTCCAGCTAGCTAACGTTGATATCTCTATTAGAAACAGTATTTAGAACACATCTAGAGCCAGTTTACTGCATTTCCTGTGTTGCATTTAATTTAAAATCATTTTTCTTAAAATTGCATTTTACCTGACTCTGGCCTAGCACTCAAGTGTGGAGTCATTTATTGCACTGTTTTGACTATTTTGCTACTTGTGTGTCTCTCCTACCTTTAAATTAAACAAAATAAATCTTGCTTTTTTTTTCCACTTTCTGAAATTTAAGAAAGTTCAGTTACAGATTTGCTGTTCTGAAATGTTTGTAAGTTTCTTGGAGACCAGTGCTTGCTTGGGCTAAAGAGAAGTCTCTGTGTTCATCAGTGGCAGTGCTTAACACTGAGCAGCCTGCCTGTCCCTGAAGGAGTTGTTACTGTGTAGAAGCTGTAGTTTTATTGGCCATTTTGGGTCAATTCCAAACTCCTTGATCTCTATCTCTAAAAACCCTGCTGCCTCATTGTTTTGGTGTCTTTCCAGACTTGATATTTGTTGCTGAAGCAGCTACCAAGGGGAGAAAATGCTAAGAGAAGAAAGGAGCCACTTTTGAGATTTTAAGTATTTTCTTCTGATTTTTTGTTTAAAATTACTGCTTTGCCGCCTACTTTTTCGCATTTTCCAGTTTGCAATGTTCACAAAAATCCACACAAGAATATACGCTCTGGCTCCAGATGATAGCAAAATAAATCCACCGGATGTAGTAAAACCACCAAATAGTATTTAATACCAATAATTAACATAAACAAAATCTGTCGTTAAGCGCTTTCACTAGACTCAGCTAGCTTCTTCAGAACAGTTAAAATAACTAATTACAAAACTTTTTAAATGAAAAATGGCGCCAAAAATACAACCTTACTTAAAGCAACATGGTATAAATTCAATTCATACTTATACAATTAATCAAAATTCATAAATACCACATATTAATACCACTACAAAAATATTAGATATGTTAAAATAATTCAAAAATAATTAATATTGTTTACAATAAATGCATATTAATAATTAATACAAAAATAAAAAACTACAAATAATTCATATTCAATTTATAGTTTTTTGGTGCTGTGACTATAATTTATGCATCTCTATTTTACCATCAACAAGGGCTTGATGGTAAAATAGTCATTGATGCCTGGCAATCTGGTTGCATCAGTTAAAACCTGCCAAAAAAGTTCCCTGTAAGCTAATGTATATTTAGTATTACCTCCTCTAGGGTCACATGTAACTATTTCTATTATAGCAAATTCAAATTTATGTTCTTCTCCTTTTTCCAAAATGTGCCTCGCTAATGCATTTTTTGTGTCCTTATTTTTTATGCAATATAAATCTGAATAAATCCGCTGTCTTAATAATCTTTCGGTCTTCCCCACATAAAATGAGGGGCAGACCGTACACATAGCGATATACACTACCATTCTAGTTTTACAATTACCCTTAACTGGATATATCCTAGTTCTGCCTTCATTTCCTAATATTATTGAACTCCTTGTGTATATACTGGAACATTGTTTACAAGTGCCACATCTCGAAGTATGTGCACTCTCATCATATTTTGTCTTATATCCTGATTCAAGAATTCTCTTGATATTCTTACCCATTTTGTTCACAAATTTGGGTTCGGTTCCCAGTATATCTGCCAATTCCTTATCTTTAATTATTAAATGCCAGTTTTTAATAATAATATCCTTGATGTAATAACTATAAGGACTAAATTCTACTATACATGCTCTATTGTAAGTAGTATTAACTATTTGTTTTACTGGTGCTTCATTGACTTGATACTCTGTAATTTCTTTATTAATTAATATATTTGATGTGTTATTAGAACCAAGCAATGGCTTGTATTTGATGCCCCATTGGCTGATTACATATGCTGAGATGTCCACCATCAAATCATTATCATATCCTCTATCAAAAAATAAGGATGTTAAAGGCACATCGTTAATTTTTAAATTCCAAAATTGTCACTTTAAACCCAAA
>NC_056737.1:365910344-365942685 GCF_019279795.1 Protopterus annectens
CCTATCCCTCCAGCATGTTTTGTTTATTGTGATGACAAGGTTTAGATCCCTGGAGCATGTAGCTCTGAGGGATTGGGATTTCTTTAAGTGTAGCATGTCCAACAGCTCTGGGTTTGACATGGCCTTGTATGTTAAGCAGAGATCACCTCTGAGTAGACGATATGCGACAGAGTATAGCTGGAGTTTTTTAAGGCGGTCAGCGTAGGGCATCTGCTTTAGGCCTGAGATTCTTTTAGTGAGGTATTTCTGAGGCCTTTCCAGTTGTTGCAGATGTCTTGAGAGGTACATACCAAATGGGGCGTTGTATTCTATAATGGGTCTAATGAGGGATGAGTACAGTGGGACAATGACCTCCTTTTTTCTGGATGAAAAGCCCTTTGTGATGAGGTGTGCCACATAGAAGGATTTTCTGACTGTTGTGGTGATGTGGTTATCGAAGGTGAGACCACCGTCCACCTGTGTCCCTAAGTCTCTTATCACACTTTCTGTGTTTAGTGTACTGCCACCTATATGGTAATTCATGGATACATGTTTTTTCCCAAAGGGGATAACAATACATTTCTTGGCATTGAGCTTGAGCCCATGGCTCTGGCACCAAGCATCTGTTTCTGTAAGGCCCTTTTGTAGAGTATCCACATCATTTGGGGATTCGATAATGGCTCCCAGTTTGCAGTCATCTGCAAACTTTGTTAGCCAGAGTCCCTTAGTGTTGACCTGTACTTCAGAGAAGTAGATGCCAAACAAGAGCGGCCCCAGGACTGAACCCTGAGATACTCCACTTGTCACTTGTCTGGAGCTGGATTTGGAGTCAGCTACTTTTACAGTGTGGGTTCTATCAGTAAGCCATTTAGCAACCCATTGGGTGACATAGGGATTAATGCCCAACTTAGTAAGTTTATCTATGATTCCAGAGTGGGGGATGGTGTCAAAGGCCTTGGCAAGGTCTAGATAGGCTGTGTGGACCACCTTACCCTTGTCCATGGCTCTGGAGACTGATTCAAAGAAGTCAATCGGGTTCAGGAGACAAGATCAGCCCTTCACAAACCCAAACTGGGTGGGGTCCAGTGTTTGAAGGTTGCCAATGTCTTTGTTTATAAGTTCTATGATAATATGCTCCATGGCCTTGCAGATAAGGCTTGTCAGACTGATGGGACGGTAGTTTCCGGGATCCAAGGTGGATCCCCCCTTGTGGATTGGGATAACTGTAGCTCTGTGCCACTCAGTGGGCATGAAACCTGAGGTGAGGCTATGATTAAACATGACACTTAGGTGTGGAAGGTGCCCTGAAGGTTTGGAAGCTGGCAGGCTGTTATATCCTTGGCATGATATATAAATCATATAGCTGAGGATACTGCATCAGTAATAATTCTAACTTCTACGGTTACGGTACGTTTACTTACACAACTGTACTTCATTAAGAATGTGGAAATCATTTCAAATGTCTTAAATATGTATTCTTCATATATTTGCATATTTTCATTACTTACGTTTCTTATGGGAAGTGTTTGTTTTTCCAGTGAAATCTGAAAAAGAATTACCTGAAGTGAACACAGTAAGGAGGTCCAAATGAAACCGTATTAAAAAAAAAATACATTGGATTGTAGAAAAGAGAATTTACAATTAGGACTTATAAATCCTTTAGAATATTTTCATCAGTGAATATTTATTGCTTGATAAAAAAAAACAGCCTAAGGTTAAGGTGCAGGATTAGCAACTTGTAGTCCTTTGTTTGAAACCTGGTTGGGCACAACTGGGCAGCAGTAGCATCTGTGCAGTAGAAAGGTCTGGCAATCTACTTCCATAACTTGCCATGAGAACCCTATGGGTCCTACCCATAGACTTGCCATGAGTCGATTTTGACTCGAGAGCATCTACTTATTTATTTATTTTATTTAATTTATTTATTTGCATTTGTTGACCGGGAGTGTCCGACTGGATGTAGGTCCATTTTCAGCGGTGGCCCGGGGAGAAAAGCTCCACAGTTAAAATAAACAGACAGTAGTTACATTGGATTACATAGCAATTAACAATTTAACATAGCAATTACTTACAACATATTTACAGATGAAGAACATAGTACATCAGTAGACAACTAGAATCTTTATCTGTGAAGTACATAACAGACATTAACAAATGTTACAATAAGAAGTTCCTGCAGTATAATAAGTACTAGGCTTATTTGCATCTGAGCTTGCTATAATCAAGGTACTTAGTGGAGTGGAAAGAAAGGTAGTGGTTGGATGGGGTGGGTGCTATTAGAGTGAGAGTTGCAAGGGCATAGCCAGCATGTTTTTAGGTGCGCTTTTAGTAAAGTTTTGAAGTGGGTACATGATGGTATGGAGGTAACTGTGGGTGGGAGGGAGTTCCATAATTTGGCTATGGTGCAAGAGAATAGTGCTTCACCAGCAGAGTTACTGGCTTTAGTGATCTGCAAGTGATTTTTGTTGCTGGATCTTAGTGGTCTGGTGGTGCGATAGGGCTGGAGTAGATACTGGAGGGATGGGACATTTAGTGGATGGTTTACTAGTTTGTGGGTGAGTGAAAGTTGATACCATTGAAGGAGGTGAGAGAGTTCAAGCCAGCCCAGTTCAGCAAGTGAGAGAGTGGTGACTACTGTAGGATGTCCCTGTGACGAATTTGGCGATTTTGTTGTAGCATGTCTCTACCTTGTTTAGAGCGCATTGCCTTAGGTTGGTATATATTGGAGAGGCATAAAGTAGGGTGGAGATAAGGTGGGAATTTGCTATTGAAATCTTTGCTGCTTTGGTGAGAAGTTGCTTATTTCTGTATAACGCTCCTAGTTTTTTGTGGACTTTTTTTATGGTCATGGATATGTGAATGTCAAATTTTAGTTTATTGTCTATTTCCACTCCTAGCAATTAGGTGTGTTCAGTTGGGTATATAGTGGTGTTGTCTTTTGCTGTGATGTTAAAGTGAGAGTTGTTTTGAGTATGTTTGGTGGGTTGGAAGATGAGTAATTTAGTTTTGTTTGGGTTGAGTATTAATTGGGCATTGGATAACCAAGTTTCAACAGAGGAAAAGGCTTCCTGTGTAACTTTTTGACGTTTAGGTAGGGACTGGGCTGAGCAGATGATGGTTGAGTTATCTGCGTATTGTATGAGTGTGCCATGTGTGGTGGCAGAGGCTAGATTATTGGTGAAAACAGAGAAGAGTAGAGGTCTAAGGATGGATCCTTGGGGAACCCCTATGGAGACAGGTAGTTGGGGAGATTTGTCATTCTGCCTTACAACGGATTGTTGGCAGTCAGACAGGTAACTCTGAATCCAATTGGTGACTGATTGAGAGAAGGCTAGGTTATTGAGGACAGAGATAGGTTGTTTGTGTGGGACCGTGTCAAATGCTTTAGATATGTCTAGGAAAGTAGCAGAGGAGAGATAGCCACTGTTTTTATGCTGAAGGATAGTGTTAGTAAAGGAGAGTAAGGCAGTGGTGGTGCTATGGTTTGGTCGAAAACCATGCTGAGTATTGGAAAGAGGTTGTTAGTAAGGAGGTAGTCTGAGACCTGAGAGTGAATGCATCTCTCTAGTATTTTGAAGAGTGGAGAGAGAAAAGCTATGGGGCAGTAATTGGTTAGTTCTATGGAGGGTCCGCCTTTATGGAGGGGAATTATATGTGATAATTTCCACAGTGTGGGAACGTAACTTCCTGACAGAGATCGGTTAATCAAGATGGATACTGGGTAGGCCAGAACATCAGCTGCGATTTGTAGGTATTCACTTGGGAGGTTCGCTGCTGCTAATTTGGTGGGCTTAAGTTTAGTTAAGAGTTTTTTTATATTGGAGGTAGGTACAGGAGAAAAAGAGAAGGCAGTAAAGAGATTACTAGTTGAAGGTGTGGGTTGGAGGGGAGGGGGTTGTGTTGTTTAGCTAGTGATAGTATGGTTTGTGTGAAGTATGTATTGTATGAGGTAGCAATATTTTCTGAGGAGTGAGGGATGTTAGGAGGAGTGGTACTGACTTTACCTGGGTGGAGGATGGAGTTTATGGAGGACCAGAATTGTTTGGGGCTGTGTTGTGAGGAGTCTAGGGCAGACAGGTAGTATTGGAATTTGTCCTGTTTTATTAGCTTTATGCAGCTAAAACAGGTTATATGATGTGGAGAGTATTTGAAAATATGGGATCCGTACTTATCCCCGAATAAACTTTTCACCGAATTACTGATAGCTGGGCATACTTACGCGAAAATGCTTTTCACCGAAGCAACATTTTTGCATAAGTATGCCTGTTGCGGAGGTCGTACTACTGTGCGGATAAGGGAAAATTTCCTTTTCCCCACTGTAGTGTAATCTCGGAGTGAGAATATTAAAGTGAGGGGGTGTGGGGGTGCAGGGAGGCTTGCCCCCCTGCATAAATGTTAATTTAATGTTTTTTTTTTATTTAACACAGTTTTGTGAAAGCGCTTTTCGGTGAAAGTGCTTTCGCTAAATTATGTTTGGTGATATTGAATTCGGACTGTTGAATTTTTGTTCAGCAGTCCTAGATCCGAAAATATTTGGCCAGAGAGATGGAAAAAGAAAAGAAAATATAGAAATAAAGGAATATGTGTGAAGATAAAGTTATAGCAAGGTGATAGAAAGAAAGATTAATAAAAGGAATGACAAAATAAAATACTGGTAAGAAAAGGTTGTGGAGAAATGGAGAAATATTATGTGAAGCCTTGGTAAGAGATAGCTCATTAGGTTTCCCTACAGCAGCTGAAAGATATCATCACAAAAGTGATTGTGTTTCCTTTCTCCAGCTTATCTGCTTATCTTGGACAGAGATTGCATTCTTGAGTTATTCAGCATAGCTATCTGCATAAAACAAAATGTGCTATACATGATACAAGATGCTCCCTTTAGTTCTTGTCTGGAACAATGCCTTATCTCTCTTTCTCTGTAAGAGAAGGCATTAAAAAGAGCAATACAAGAGAGGCAAGGAATTTTTAAAAGAATAGTGGAAGTAGATGATTATATGTGGATGTTAATGTTAAAATTACGAGTGAAGGGGCAGATGAAATATAACCAACAAAGTGAAAAAATGCATAAAATACATGAGGTAGAAGAAAAAATGGGATGCATTCATTGAGTGAGAAAAGGTGAAAGTGGTTTGTGGAAAGGTAAAGAAGAATACCGATACAAATGCTCTAATAAAATGGATTCGGAGACGATTGCACATGGAAAATATGAAGTGTGGGGAAATAATGAAGTGATGGAATGGATAAAATATTAAGTGGTTTGTATGGACTGTTTGGAACTGTCAGTGTGACAAATTGTTATTCAGTAAATCGTAGGACTGTGACATGGATCAAAGAAGAATAAGTAAGAAAATGGTTGTTAAAAAAAGGTCAGAGAGATGAGGAGTTGATCAAGACTGTACATGAAAAATATTTGAAGTATTGTATAAACAATTATATAGTGTAAATAAATATTAGATGTGGAGATAGTATTTGAAGATTGCATAAATGATCACCCCTTCTTTTTCTAGTAAATGTAGTGGGATGTTTTGCATTCATCTCAGCTACCACCAGCTCATGCAGATAGGACCTTGATTTAGTCTCTCATGCAAAGGATGGCACACTGAAAAGTGCATCTCCCCTTTTATCCTGCACTGAACTGCAGTGACATTATTGAAAAATTAATCCAAGAACCTGGTGTGGAAATAGATCTCATAGAATTCTGATTTTCTATCATCAAAGTCAGATATAGCCGCTGTGGTGTAGTGATTAGCGTTGTCGCTTCACAGCAGGAGGTTCAAGGTTCTCCAGTTTGATTCTTGGCTGGAGCACCTTCTGTGTGGAGTCTGCATGTCCTCTCCATGGTCAAGTAATGTTAAAGACATGCAGGTAGGTGCGTGCATGAATGGGCGTGCCTTCTTTAAAGGTTGGGTGTCAGGCTGGCAACTCAGCACAGTAAAAATCCACTGCCAATCATTAGCGGACAGGAGTTTTGCTGTGGAGACCCCTAACCGGAAAAGTCAAAAGACAAGAAGAAGAAAGGCAGATATACTACCTGTTGAAACACTGATGCTGACAATATGATCTGATAACATTAGGTACACATACCGAAAAAACAACCAGCAGATAGTGGTAGCTGTAAAATAATATATTATTTCACATCAGTCAAAGCATCAGTCTACAATAGTAACATACCGGTTTCGGCTTATACTTCTCTAAGCCTTCATCAGTATAAAGACACAATTAAACTCATACATTTATATACTGTGTCACTAGCCTAGAAACCAATTAGAGGTGTTCATTTAATCCTGGGGCAAAAAGCCCTCCCAGTTTAATAATCCATTTTCTCTCTTTAGCATTAAGTAACTCATGCCATCCAGATTTGTTATATTTAATTCCCAGAATTCTGTCTATAATAATAAAATGAAACAATGCTGTTTGGTGAATTTCAGTATGTTTATACAGAGCATTTGTGTGTTTTTTTATTTTTAATTTCACTAAAATGTTCTGAAATTCTATGTGTAAATGCTCTTGATGTTTGACCTAAATAGAAAGCAGAGCACTTGCAAGTGGCCAAGTAAATAACCCAATCTGAGCTGCAGTTTACAAAAAGAGAAATATCAAATACTGCACTGGTATTTTTACTACTGAAGCTATTCGTTTGTAGTACCCTAGTGCATTGTGTGCAGTGACCACATGGAAAACATCCTTTGACAATTTGTCCCTCAATAGTTCTTTGTAACCTTTCCTTAGGTTTATAATCACTTTGTTTATAGTGGTTAAAGAAGGACGCCACATTTTTCCCATTCCTAAAGGAGAAATGGCACTCCGCTCCCAGTAATTTGGAGAACCTATTGTCCACCCTAACGATGTTCCAGTTACTTTGCACACTATCAGTTAGTGCCCCAATATTTCTACCATAAGTAGTCACTAGCCTTAATTGGCCCTTAGTTCTACCCTGCTTGTCATGATACTGTAAGTGTTTCCCTGTCCATAGCATTGACAGTATTCCTAGCTTACATAATATGGCTCTAGTTATCAATAGATCCAGAAAGGTAATACTATCTTTGTGATGATTTATCGTAAATTCATTTCCCCATTTGTTTTCATTTAGATATTCTACAAACTCTGCCAGGTGTCCCGCATCCGATCTCCATACTATCCAGCAATCATCTAAATATATTTTCCAGATATCTATTTGGTCACGGTACAGGTTATGGGAACTATCATAAATAATTTGCTCTTCTATATATGCCAT
The DNA here is from genome assembly GCF_019279795.1 of Protopterus annectens. Classification (NCBI taxonomy): domain Eukaryota; kingdom Metazoa; phylum Chordata; order Ceratodontiformes; family Protopteridae; genus Protopterus; species Protopterus annectens. The sequence goes on from NC_056737.1 coordinate 365,917,558, forward strand.
AAATATATCTGCATATATAGGAGCAAAAGAGGCCCCCATAGCTGTACCTTTGATTTGTAGATAACATGTATTGTGATAGAAAAAGACATTCTTAGTTAATACATGCTCAGTTAGACCCAGAAGAAGAGTGTTGAAACCTGGTGGATACAATTCTGACCTGTATAAACAATATTATAATGCCTGGATGCCTGCCCAATGTAGAATATTGGTATAAAGGGCTTTTACATCCAGGGTACAGAGTATCCATTCATCTTCTATTTGCATTTCAGAGATGACCTGCAAGAATTCTGTAGTGTCTTTCAGATGAGCCCTTACCCACTTTAATAATGGTTTCAAATACTTAGTTAAATATTGAGGGAGTGGCTCAGTCATAGATCCTCTTCCAGGCACTATTGGTTGGCCAGGGGGATTATGCAGGTTTTTTTGTATTTTTGGTAGAAAATATATATACTGATTACTAGGGTCCAAAATGGTAAGTTGTTTCTTAACATTGTCAGTGATGGTTGCTTCTTTTACAGCTATTGATAAAAAAATCATCTATCTGTTTTTGAAAATTTTCTATGATAACATTAGGTGTCAGTCCTCATCTAAAGAATATAGATTTCAATGCATTAATCATAGTTGCTCTTTTGTCTGTCATTTGATTTATTTCAAGAACTGCAAATACTTACCTGCATGTATGAAACATGTGGCTTCATTAAAATGATACAGGGTTTGCTGTCCTGTCTAATTTTGGAGTGTTGTTATATATTGCATGTGGCACAACCCTGCACTGCTTACCCTATTAGAGTTTATATTCATTACCAGTACAATATATATATCATGCACTTTCTCTGCACTTTACATTTCCCAGATGTGATTCATGTATCTTGTGAAACATTTGTCTTCTCACTTAATTAGAGCTATTATTTTGTCAGCTTTGATCAATAAACCACAAGGCACAACGTAGATTTCCTTAACAAAAACAAGACTGAATTTTTCCTTCCTGCTGGTTTTTTGCAGTTCTGTTGTGAATCATCAAAACAAGCAAGGATTAGAAACAACAATAAAAAGCATTTCTTTGCAGAGGACCAAGCCCCCTCCCCATATCCTATGTGGGATATTGATTGAACAAGTCTAAATAATGACATAAGCTCTTACATTTTATTTGTATTTATCTATTTTCGTTCTCATTAAATTAATGATTATCAGATGATTAGCTTTTCCAAGTTTTTTTTTTTGTAATTTCTGTTTCTCAATATTATGGTTTAACTTCAAAATGTTGATGGTCACAACATCAAAACTGCTTCTGCGAACTCCAAACTGTGCCTTCTCAAAACCTCGAACACCAATATTCCTAACCGCAAAATCTCACCTCCTTTTTGATCCATGTTAGTACTTGTTTGTAGGTGTTGCGCGGTTGTAAATGTCGATGTTTGAAGTTTTATCGACTTTAAGAAGTTTTGGTGGTACGAGTTTCACAGAAACATTTCGGTGGTGAGAACAGTCGACTATGTGCTTTTGACATTTTAAAGGTAAGCCATATATATGTATATATATGTATATATGTATATATATATATATATATATATATATATATATCTATATGTATATATATTTTTTTTTTATATGTGTGTGTGTGTGTGTGTGTGTGTGTGTGTAGATTGATATAGATAAAGATATACTCAAACATACATACATGTGAGTATGTATTCTCATCTTAAAAAACACAGGATGAAAAATGTGTTAAGCAAGTTTATTTGGGAATCAAATGAAGATAGTCCACTTGTTTTTTTCTTAGTCAAGTCCACAAAATTTTAAACCCTTCCCCATGCTACCTTAGTAACGCATACTACCTATAACCCTACACCTTACTTTAGAAAAACGTTTTGCAATGCTACCACTGCGTACAAAATCGCACCCCTATAATAATAACTCTATCTTACCTAACCTTTACACGAACACTAACCCACAAACACTCAAGCATAATACACACTCCAACACCTAATATAAACCTAACCTGCTTACCTCTTTTGGCAAAACAGATATTCAGAAAAATGGACATTCACACAAATGATACTGCGGCTCAATTTGTCAAACAAATGAACATTTACAAAGTGAACAGCACGTGTGTGTTTGTGTGTGTGTGTGTATGTATATATATATATATATATATATATATATATATATATATATATATATATATATATATATATATATATATATATGGATCCCCTACACTACACTGACACGCCACAAAGCCGACACCCAAAACACCAACACCAAAAGACTGACAAATCACAAAACCGACAACTCACAAAACCGAACACCATAACACCGACACACAAAACGTAAACGGCACATTACACACAACTATATATATGCACTAACCTTAACCCAAACCCTAACCCTAAGGTCCGACACTACCGCACACTTACCATACCCGCACCCTAACCCACTTAACCCGCCCCTAAACCTAAAGTCCATCAGTATCGCACACTTACCCTACCCACACCCTAACCCTAACTCACTTAACCCGCTCTTAAACCTAAAGTCCGTCACTATCACACACTTACCTTACCCGCACCCTAACCCTAAGTCCGACACTACCGCACAATCACCTTTCCCGCACCCTAACCCTAAATCCCTCACTATCGCACACTTACCTGTCCGCTCCCTAACCCTAAATCCCTCACTATCGCACACTTACCGAGTCGTGCTAACACATTGCCCATGTCGGTGTTTCGGCTGTCGGGATTTCACCTTGTCGATCATCTGTGTCGTCGATCTTCTGGTGTCGGTCTTTTGGGCGTTGGCGTTGTGGCATGTCGGTCTAGTGAAGGGGACCCATATATATATATATATATATATATATATATATATATATATATATATATATATATATACATATATGTATATATATAAAATGTGTGTGTGTGTGTGTGTATGTATTTATTTGCTCAGAAATTAACACCCACTCTTTTCCAGGGTTAACCTGAAACTACCAGTCCATTTAATTGACAAACACTTTGTATGGTGTGAAAGCAGACATTGATGAAAGCAAATATGTGATCTCTAGATGAAGCTTTAGCAGTGTATGACCTTTGCCCTCTTTTCTGTAATGCAAAACAAGTACTCCAATGTTTATTTCTCAGGAAGCAAGTATGATGTGACATACAACATGCCTTGATTAAAGTAATAGTGAAAAGCATCTTAAAAGACAAAGGCAAGGCTCCTGTTTCTACATAGTTTTTTTCTCAGCTGCAGCAAGTGAGGGGAACATGATGCAAAATTATGAACTATAAACTGAATTGCAAACTCTGTTACAGGCATACATGCCTTTTTAAGTAAACTTTGTCATTTTTTCTCATCTTGTCTCCAGTTCTGTACCCATATCTGTTTATCTGTGTAAACGTGTGAATGCCTTTTTTTTCAAAGAGATATACAAGATAAGACAGTGTTCCAGACAGGAACTTAAGAAAGTATCTTGTATCATTTATGGCACCTTTTGTTTTATCCAGATAGCTATGCTAAATAACTCAGGAATGCAACCTCTGTCCAAGATAAGTAGATAAGCTGGAGAAAGGAAACCCAATCACCTCTGAGATTATATCTTTAAGCTGCTGTAAGGAAGCCTAATGAGACAAAAAACATGAATGCAAGTTTCACAAAAGTCATGGGTGACATTTGGAAATGTACGCTCTGTGAGGAGTAGGGTCGCCACCTTTTCAGATGCCCAAAGTGGGATGTTTTTGGTACAAACGTCAGATTTTGCAGGGCAAAACATACCCACTGCCAGTACAAAGGACAGAACTTCACTTTTTTCCTAAATAAAAGCTTATTCTTAGAGCATTTTAATTGCTTATTCTGTTTCTTATAACATTTAGGTATTTCAGATACAGAATAATTGTTTTATGCAACTATTACATAAAATACAGGAAAAAAATGTCGTCCTAAAATCTGAGGACATTTGCCATTTTTACAATTTTTTGCAGGACGCAACTGCCCAAAGAGGGACTGTCCCTCGTAAAGTGGGGCATGTGGTAATCCTAGTGAGGAGAGAGGCAAAATATGAGCTTGTTTCTTAAAATTATGTGAAATGTATTATTGTTGTTATGCCATTATTTGCATCCAAGCAAGACATTTCTGCACAATAGGATATTTACTGCTGAAAGTTGCTGTTTCCTTTTTTTGGTATCTGACTTTAACTGCAGTTTTGCTAATTATATAACTGTACCCCAATGTGGCTTAAAACTTAAACAAAAAAAACTATGAGATTTTGGAGACAAGTCACTTTTTTGCTCTCACAGTGTTAGTGCACATTGCTTCAAGAGAACAAATTGCCACTACCATGTGTGTGCTGATCATATCTCGGGTTACATACTTCATCTAATAGTAAAGAAGTATCCAAGAGGCAAACAAGGGCAGCACTACATAGTATGCGAGGGACCATTGTTTCCTAAAGAGCATCCCTTTTTTCCCCTTCTTTTATAGCCATTAAGAAATGTGTTATCACTAGTGCTCTAATGCTGACACTTTTCACAACTGTCCAGATCACAACAAGCTTGTGTCTCTTGGCAGGTCTCCACTGCCATGTCGTGGGACCACTAGAAGGCATGGCTTAAGTAATCTTTTTTTGTATACCAATTAGTAATTGATATTCATCACAAAAACTGTATCTCTGTTATGTACCATCTTCACTCATCCTGAATTGTACATACTTTTGCATTTCACTCATCAAAACCGGCAGCAGAGACGCACAAGTAGTGTACTTAGTTTTCATAGCGACATTTAAATTACTAACAGATGTACTCTTCACTGTTTTTAAAATATATTTACATAAAAAACTTCGCTGAAGTCTATTTGTCATTTTCAAACTGTATTTTGCATTTAATTTAATTGCATGGAAGAGCTTCACCCCACTCAGTAGTTGAATAAAATGTTTTTCATCTGCTTTATGTCCTTCAAGCTGCTGACAGCTGTGATTACAGTAATCCACCAAAAGCGACAGTGTGAGTAGGGCTCATACTTGCAATTTCTCAGAATTAGGTATGGACTGGAGTTAGCATAAAATAAAGGGGTCATTGGGGGCCATCAGTACCCTTATCTCACATATACTACCCCCTTTATGTTATTAGATAATAGAGAATTGATGTCCATTTAATTGCTGGTGGTAGCCTTGTTTGTGTCTTCTTTTCTGTGAGAATTGTGTAAGTATTTTTAAAAAATGTTTTTTTGCGTCTTTCGGCTTTTCCTGGTTAGGGGTCGCCACAGCAGAACTCCGGTCTGCTAATGATTGGCAGTAGATTTTTACGTACTGGCTTGCCGGGCCTAACGCACAACCTTCAATGAAGGAACACCCATTCATGCATGTCGCTACACAGAAGACGCTCTAACTGAGAATCAAACGGGCAACGTCTAACTGTGAGGCGACAACGCTACCGCAGCACCACCACCACAATATTTTTAAAAAATGTTACCACATTAATTTTGGAATTTATTAAAGCCATAACATTACCTCATTGCAAGTTTCATATTACTCTGAGAAAAAAATAGTACTCACACAACACCAGTAATATGGGTTATTAAAATAAAATAAAAAAGAATATTTGTTAAATAGCACCAATTATTGTGATTAATATGTTTGATTAACCAGCTTATTTATGACTTACTGACTTTGAAGAAGTCTGATTGCAATAACTCAATGATGATATTCTTTACTTCCCTGTATTTAACAACTGTTAACATTATTTCTAAATATATAACTATTATTAATATAAAATTAATTACAAAAATTTACTGAGAAAATTATTTTGTAGAAGACTGCAAGCTGAAAGTTTTTCCCCATTATCTTGGAAGGAGATAAGCAATATACTTTTTTTATTGCTATCTATTTTAATATTAGGCTCCCAAAGTAGTTGTTACATTCCACAGTAGTATATTCCAGGCTCAGAATGTCAAGAAAAACTGGATCAGATTGTACCTTATGGACTAGACAGAGGACATTTCTGAGTAACTTAGATGTGTACTAACATAAAAAAAGAAAGACAAAATTGTTTGGCACTTACCACAAATGATTAAGGCTGTTAAAGTATTCCTTCCTGCAACCAAGGGAATTTTTCCAATTGCACTTGTCTGTTGTTTGATTATGAGCAAGTCACTTAACCAGAAGGTTCACCTGAGTCACACATGAAAAGAGGCATTTGTGTCCGGTGGGCTTGCCTGGATAACAAATGCATAAAATAAATGAAAGAGACAGTACCAAACATTCCAGTATTGTACAGTTTATTAAAATACAAAGAATATAAAAAGAAGACTGTACCTGGCAGACACACAGCTTGAGTGATGCAATTTATTCATAACAAAAACAAGAAAGTAATGCAGTACCTAACATTCACTCACACCACTAATATAAGAGAAAGGAAACAAGGCAAACATCTTAGACCTATAATCAGTTCTTTTTAACTAAAAAAGTCTTCAGAGAAACATATATTCTTTTTTAATTTTAATAAAATGGATTAGTGGTGTTAAATGAATGCTGATTATTTTTTTCTTATAAATTTTGGACACTGTCCACTGACATCTATTATATTTTGAGTATTTCTTCTATACAATGTTTTGCTGGTGAAAAGAATGTGGACCATATTTTATGACTGAAAAAAAGAACTGTGGATTCTCCACTGAAGTTATCTCATGACTAAAATTCTACCGTCAAAACAAGAGCATTTTGATGTTTCAGATAATACTCATTCTGAATCTGGACTCATTAAAAAGAATACCTCGAGGTTATCTCTTTGGTCTTCTTATGTTTTCTTTGTCCACCTTTCATTTGATTTAATGGACTTGAATGTGATTCTATGTGCTGATAGTGTTGCTATCACTGTAGCCTATATGTAACTCCTAAGCTTAAACACCTCCAAAGTGACTTTAACTTGCTGTGAAGGAAGCTATCCACAAACTGCCTTATAATTACCCCTAACAATGTAATATAATGTAGATAAGGAACAAACAAAAGGTTTCACAATAGTCAACCTTATGTCATTAAAGACCCCAAAGGGTACCACCTATTCCATCAGTCACTTATAAACTGAGATATTTTGTTTTCCTTACTGATCAAACATTGTCATTCCATTCATGCACTGAAACAAACTCCCTAAAAGTATTAATATAGGTAAAATTTCCTATAAAATATCTCATGTAAAATAAAGAGTCTAAAGAGGCTGTTGTACTCAATATATAGATATCTAGGCTGGAGTACTTACTGCAGTCATTGTATCATAGGATCATAAGATCATAGGAAGTTACTAGGCTATTGGCTCTGAGGCCCTTATAAGCCTACCCAAGAGTTTAGCCCATGTTTAGCCAAGTCAGCACCTGATGCCCCAGTGCAGCAGGGACACTGGTGGAATCCCAGGGGTGTATTTTCTGTTTCCCATCCAGTGGAGCTTGACTTGTGGATATGCAGCAGCTCCATCAAGGCAGGGTCTGAGATTACTTTGTATGCCGGACAGTGGTCACCTCTGAGGAGTCTGTATGAAATTGAGTAGAGGGGACAGGGCTTTTAGCCTGTCAGTGTAGAATAGATGCTTGAGGCTCTGGATTCTCCTGATGAAGAACCTCTGTGGTCTCTCCAGGAAAAAAGAAACATAACCTCCACTTAAAAAATAATCTGTATGCTCCAACTTCATTGACATGGGACAATCTAAATTCCCATCTGATGCTATTTGGACTTTTTATGACAATTTCTTAATTTTTGTCTTGACCCTTTTCATTGTGTGCTGCCTGTAAATATTATACATTTCTGTATTCTGTTGTATATATTTATTCTGCTATAATTAACTGTTATTTTCTGTTCAAATAGGCTCATAGATACTTTACAGGTACTTACTAGTGCTACTGATCCAGAAGGGTTTGTAGGAGCCTAGCCATACATTCCCATGAAGTTTTTAGTCCTTAGAGTTTAAGTATGAATAACCCAGAGCTGGTCATAATGTTTACATGTTACCTCTAAACATTGAGGACAAAGGTGCTAAACCAGGGGTAAATTTATGGTTTCCCATCCTTTTCTCCAGAGTACATCTGAATAGAGTAAGGGGAGAACTTTATGTGGAGAGGAAGATGATGCCAAAGAAGTGTAACTCTCCATGATACTTATCTATTCCTCAAACATGTTCATTTTCCACACCACATGCCCCAGAGACCTCAACCTCATTACCACAATCAACAGAACAAGCTGGAGAGACAGGTTCATAACCCAGAGGCTGTCCATGCTATGGAACAGATTTCCCATACATGTCAAACAGAGCACCTCACTGGCCCTCTTCAAGACAAATCTTGATGAATGGATGGGAAATAGAAATTTCACCCGGGGATCACTCCAGTGACTCTACTTAACAGAGGCACTGGGAACTAAGGTTGGGTGGCACAATGCCAAGGTAATCTTATGGGCTAGGCTTGTAAAGGCCCCAGGGCCATTAGCCTAGCACACACCTATGAACCTATAAGACTATTATGTAGCAAAAGGGATTGAGATATCTGATTTTTCGGTTGTTAAAGTCAAGTTTGTAATTGTGTTGCATACCTTATCTCATTGATGCAGGCATTTTTTCTTCCTCTGTGTTACTACTGAGGTCATGCTGTGACCTCCGTACATTGTAAATAGTAGCATTGTGTTCACACTGAGTAATAACTGTATTGTTTCTGCCTTGTTGTTCGGTTTGGGTCTGAAAAAGATCCTTGGACTACCCACCTGCAAATTAAACATACATATGTAAATAAATAAATAAATAAATAAATGTATTCATTTGTTCTCTAGTAAACAAAACATTGCGTCATTAAAGGCATTAGTATGTTTGTATACTCAGTACACTCTAAAATCATATGATAAACGGCGAGCAGTTATGAAATATCTCAAACAATCTTTGGAAGATCCAAATACTCCCTCTGTTACCTCTTGATGAAAATTCCCATTGTAGGTATTCCACAGTCTTAATGGTAGAATATCTTTGAAAAAATGTATTTATGTGTGAAATCTTGTAATAAATATACTTTGGACATATGCAATGACTGTCAAAGCAGATTTGGCTGTCTGGTCTGCTGTAAGTTCTTTTTAGTACGAAAGCCTTCATGATACTTGATTGGTTAAGAAAAGATAGTAACATTTATTAAAATTCCAACTGTCTGTGCAATATATGGGAGTAGCTTCACTTTTCTTGTAGCAGTGTTATAGCATTTCATGCAGTATGTCACGTTCAGTGCTTCTACTAAATGTAGAAGAGCGACCTCTTGTTGATGCATGTTGATGAGTTGCACCAGAGGAGGAGTGCAGCTTGTCGAAATGCATTATGTTGATGCCAAGTAAATAAAAGATGGGCTTCAAAAATCTGAAGGTAAAAGTCCCACAAGAAATGTATATGTACTCAGCATGAGGAAATGTGTCAGAATGTGACCCAGGAAGGGCATGCAGTGAATCACCAGAAAGACCAGCTCACCAAAAATGGCAGAAAGAAATTATTGATTGTAGTGCATAATATATTTTTTCTTAAAATATTATAAACCATAATACACAATGTAAATGTTAATATACTCAGTTAACTACATTGGGCTTTCAAAATAGATTTGGTATATTTATAATACCATTTAATCCTGGACTTTAATTTGCCAGATTTGATTTGACAGAATCTGCCATTTCACTTAATTTCACAATCAACTGATTACTGAAATCTCCTATAAACAGATCTTTATTAACATAGTCTATAGCAAAAAAGTAAACTTTTAAAATTCATTACAAGCCATAAAATGTTTGACTAAGGCAATCGAACAATGCTTTTTAATAGCAAAAACGTACTCATAAACATGTTTTGTTAGATTTGAAATATTGACAAGGTAGACTGAGATAACTGGCTAAGAAGAATAAGGACAAACATTGAAAGTAAATGACAATAAAAAGAAACAACATGTCAGCAAGTGATCACAAGGAAAAGAAGAGAAGTCTAAAAAAAAGGAGAACCACCAGAGTAAAAGATGGGTTGGACTAATAATTGTTAATGTCAAGAGAATAAAAAATAAACAAAGCTGTTTCAGATTATCTTAGGAAGCAGAAAAATGTGTTACATGCTTCCAGTGTTTGCTGGGAGAAAGCAAAAGCAAATACTGACCATTATGTAGGGGTGAGTGTATATGATTACTTGGAGGAATACTCAGCGACAAGGACATGGCAGTAATAAGTAAGAAAAGATTTTAACAGTGAAGCTATGAGCAAGCTAGTTATACCCCGGGATTCATGAAGCTCGGCACAAGGCCGGCATTAGGCTTGCACTGACCATGCGGCGTATAGATGGCGCAGTAGTGCCAAATGCATATTAATGAAGGTGCACTGCCGCCACAGCCACGTGCATAGGAAACGAGCGTGAGTGCAAAGGGCGTGTCGAAGTGCCGCACGGAGGCATGGAAATGTCAGCTGTCGATGTGCAACCTAAAATGCTTGCATATAACAATTTGCCTGCAATAGTAATCACATCTGTCAGTGTCCATGGATACTGAAACGTATGCAAAGCATGCAAGACAGTTCCTTCGAACACAAAATTAAGAAGCAAACACAAATGCACAGTAGGGAATAACGAGTACCCATCCCTCGAACAAATGACATTGAAAACCGTGTGCCCATATTCCAACGCAGTGTAGATAGTTATACCAAGTGGAAGTGAAACGCATCATGTTAGCGCACCGCCAATAGCTACGTCCAGCCCAATGGTCAGGGTCACCAGCTGTCCCACATTGTGAGGGAGAGTACACAGCTGGGCAGATGTGTCCATAACAAAACCATGATAAATGTAAATATCTAGCGACCGTATGACAGAATTATATCCCAAAACGCATGTAATAGTCACATACAATAGGTATGTCCATATGTAACATACCACATGAAACAAGAACTAGAATAAGCAAGAAAATGAAACAGAAGGAGCATATAAACTGCTACAACAATAAGCTAACATGTAGGCAGAAAGGAAAAGTATTATCCGTAGTGTTCACCCTGGGTATGTGATGTCTAGTACAATCGGATATGTGTCCGGAATATATTCCATCCTGGACATATGAAAAGGTGGCACCCTACCAGTGATCAGAGCAGTCGGCCAAAATCCGCACATATGCGGTCCAAGCCGTACTTGTCAGGATGTGTCACAGTTGAATTGGTATTACCCGGGTGTACCAACCATGTCATGAAAGTTAAGTATGGGCATGTACCTATGTGCGTGATGTACAGCATGTGGAAGGTGAAACATGCCAGAGAAGTCCACACAACCATACAGGTACCTGACATATGTAGTGTATGCAATGGGTTACCTTGACTGTGTCATGGGCCATCAACCAAAGCAGTGATGGATGGAGTATCAGGAATATGTGTGTGTGGGGGGGTTTGTAATGGTATAATCCTCAAAGGCAAGACTGTGTTGTATGCAGAATAGGTGAACTGGAGGTGTACGGGGGAGCAGTGGGTGAATCAGAAAGAAACACAAAGAACAAGTATACACATCTGCAATACAACCTGACAGGCCATACTGTAGAACACAATCGCACAAATATATGAATATTAAAATGTGCGATACAAATGTACAGAAACGTCACCGGCACATACCCACAGAATGGTCCTGATGGAACCGGCACATTCAAATGCAACACACCTGGATGCATAATTGAATACCCATCATCCCCTCCACAGCACACAACCCGCCCCCATACCTGAACGTCCACCAAATCCAGCCATACTCGGTATACTAGCTTGGTGCAGCCACATCTACACATAATGAACACTACTCACATGTAGTAGGCAGTGTCACCCTAGGCAGTTTCAGGATTGCAAACTATGTATCCCTTGCATGTAAACCCCCTAACACATTTTCATAAAGCCAAAAGAATGGTCGGTAATGGTATTGGTCTTGTTAAAGTTTTGGATATCTCTCATGGGATAAGTAACTTGTGTAAACATCAGAATGGGTATCAAGACACGACGTCCAGTCCTGTAGACATCTGGACACAAGTTGAATGTGCAGTAGTGGTGCACGAGACTGTCCAGCCCTAGACGGTCATGCAGAACCTACTACCCAGGATCAAACATCTGCCCATGACGCATGTGTCCCCACATGAATAATCAAGAGAATATATTGTAAACATTCGTATAGTGGCACATAGAAATAGGGTGATGAAGGCACTGATGTAAACAGGGTACCCCCTGTTCCACTGTGTGAGGGACAGTCACTGTTTGGGTAGGTGTGTCCTGACCAATAATGATACAATGCCAAATGTCCTGTGATTGTAGTAAATAACTATGTACCATACTGCATATAACAGTTGCCTAAAGCAGTAAGGTCAGGATAGAAAATACGTAATTTGTACAAGAAACAGACTAACAACTAAAGTGCTAAAGGTATAGGTTCTCAGCTAGGAAAATAATGAATGTTCTAAACCCGCACTGACCGTGGGTATGTGTTGGCCTAAACAATCTGGTGTCCCCAGAATATATCCCATCCTGTACATATGACAATGTGGCAACCCTACCAATGGTCAGAGCATTCGCACAATAACTGGCCAGCCTCTTAATCACTCGCAAAGCCAGTGACCTTTCGAGGAAAGGTGTTGAATGAGAATGACTAATGACAACAATTAAGAGTAATAGATGCATTTAACTGCATAAAATAAGTAGTAATACGAATCTGTCAACACGTTCCAAGTTAATAGTACTAATATTGTAGAAGTGTCTGTGATTGTCCCTGATTTGTCATAGCCTTGTCCCTGTCACTGTAGAAATTAGTCCCCGAGTATTACAGAGGTCCATACACATATGTACACCAACCAACTGTCACATTTGTTGTCAGGACTATTGCATACCTGTAGTGAATTTATAACTGATGTCCAGAATAATATTCATCGTATATATGAATGAATGAAATAGTAAAATGTGAAGGTAAACCCTGTATTATGTGGTGGAACCACTCCTCACCCTATATTATGTAGTGCCGACCTAATAATGTGGTCAGAGGTGCCCAAACACCTGTGTTTGTAAACACAGGTAGAATGTTAAAATCGGGACTAACTCTGTCCGTGTGCTACATCTGACATTTGAACAGGTACAGGGCAGTTCTAGTCACCAGTCGGACAAGCTTAAACCCAGACCAGCACATGAACACCCTGGCAATCAAACACATGTATGTGCCAGGACTATAAGCATAGCAGTTCGGAATATCCTTGGAGTGAGTAGACATGCAGCACGGGTCCAGAGCAGTAGGAAATAGGGAATGTCGGAAGTGTAGTACTGTGGTTTTCCCAGCAGGAGAATGGATGCCTGCTGTTTAAGTGAAGCGGTGAGGCGTATGTTATAGTAGCTATGAACCATGGGTATACATATAAATGAGGCAGAACAACAATAGTGTAGTGGTTAGAGCATCCGCCTAACGTAAAAGCATTCCCGGTTCAAGTACGACTATAGCACATATTAGTTTATTGTGTAATGAATGCCTCTGTGCTGTAAAGCCAACATTTAAACATGCAAAGGTGAACTCGTGTCTCGCATGGGGCCGTAAACCGGATACCATCAATAAAAGTGGTATTTTCATAAGGAATAAGGCACATGTAATCACAAAGAAGTGGCAGTAAACATATAACATGCAAAGGTGAACTCGTGTCTCGCATGGGGCCGTAAACCGGATACCATCAATAAAAGTGGTATTTTCATAAGGAATAAGGCACATGTAATCACAAAGAAGTGGCAGTAAACATATGTAACTCACAATAAGTAGATGCAAGTGCGCCTGCGCGGGTGTAAGCAGCTTGTAGCATAGCAAATGTATGTTGTCTTGTACAGCTGTAACTTTTATAGATATGATATATATATATATATATATATATATATATATATATATATATATATATATATATATATATATAGATGTGTGTATAGATAAATATCCACAGACATAAAAGAAATATGCAATTATATATATATATATATATATATATATATATATATACAGATATATAAGAATGAATGCCGAAAGATGAAAGCAAAGATAAGGGTCGTGAAGGGAATCTAGAGCTAGTAAGGTATTATAAAGTGCTTGCAGCATATGTCAGATAAAGCTGCACAAGAGTGAGTAGAGCACCGCTATTCACATCAGAGGCAGGGTTATACCAGTGGCCATAACATCATTGAAGTACTACGTCAACATTATACACAGACGGAATGTAGGTCATGTTGTGACCACCTACACTTGTAACCCGCAAATTGTTCGTAATCCATAACACCAGGAAAGACACGTATGTGCAAATATGAATGGAGGGAGACCCTGTGAATACACGAGGTGGTACAAAATGTGTGTAGGGCCCCAACGCTCTGGAGAGGGCAATTTGTAAATATGTGTCATGGCTGTGATATCAGGTGGATAATGGCTGTTATGTGTGGAAACTCAACACGGGTGTGCTGGAGAAACTATGGATATGTGATTATGGACACAGGAGTGCTAGGGTATGTTGCGCCGGTTGAAAAGGAGCGGCCCGTGGAGGTCAGCTAGTACATAGGTGAGATTCCCAGATAGAGTGTCGTCTCCGTGGAGACATGTGTGAATGGGCATACCGTCGTCGGATGTTGTGCATCAGGGCTGGCAGCCCGGCACATAAAACCTATCTGCCAACCATGAGCGGAACGGAGTTCTGCTGTGACAACCCCAAACCGGGAAAAGCAGAAAGACACAACTACATGCAGACATCAATATGTTGATGTACAATCTCTGTAACACAAGCACTCATTCTATTAGCATTAATAATACGAATGTGCACAGAAACAAACACAGTAGCAGGAATAATAGGCTGCACATATGAGTAATAGGTCGAATGACACTGTATCACATCACACTTATCAGCGGTACCCCAGACATGAAAAACGTGTGACATCTGTCCGCTGTATAACGTGCAGTATGCTGATCACAAGTTCACCGGAGTGAAGTGTCGGTGTCATAATGACTAAGGCAATAGTACGCTGTTGAAGCAGAGATAAAACCCAATACGCATGTGTAAGTGTCTATGTCCGGAAAATGTATTGGTTAACGGGCACACAGATATATATAGATAAAAATATATATACATATATATATATATATATATATATATATATATATATATATATATATATATATATATATATATATATATATATATATATATATATATATATATATATATATACACACAAAGATATATACATATATATAGATAGATAGATAGATATACACATACAACAGGTATTGATATATACACATACACACAAAACAAATATATATGTCATTGTAGATATACACATGTACATAACTAGGTTACTTTACAGCAATTAGGGGTAACATATGTTCAGACCGGGCATATGTTACTGGGAGGTCCAATAGATAAACGTTTTACCTCCCACACTGCCCAGCTAGGCTGGACAGACATACAGACACACAATAAAGGTAAATACACCACTGCATTCCAAACCACCAGCAGGAAAGTACCAGTGGGAGAGATCTGCAAGGTCCACACTTTAAACATGGATAACGGGGTCCCTTGCGGGACACCAAAAATTCACTATACAGGCAACCTGTAGTGATTGACGCAAGCAGGATGTAGCTGTACATGGAACAGTAGGTTGTGCAAGTGTAATAACACATGGGTTGACAAAACGTACGACATGTGTCCCGAGACGGGGAGAATGGGCAATGTGTAGGGGTGTGCTCATACCCCAGCTGTGCTCACAGTAAGTATTTCTCATGAGTGCTGTAGAGGGCTGCCAGGTAAGTGAACCATGGGTATGCAATAATGGGCTTAAGTGTGCAGGTGCTGGTTGGCAGAGATGTAGTAGGCCCGCCCAGTGGAAGTCATTAATATTCCTATGTGGGCATAGCAGAAGCCTATACCTCCCATACCTGAAGAGCACATCTACCGGATAGTCTGTAAACCATCGGGGGAATACATAGGGACCATATCAGTGCCGTGTACCTTATTAGCATGGACGTCCATAGTTATGAATCAGAATGTAACAAAGTCCAACTAAACACTTCCAGAACTAGTGATATTAGGTGAACAGGTGGTGGAATACAGGTAATGACAGATGACAACATGTATGAGTCATAAGCAGCATGTACCTCAACAAACGTGAATGAATACATATGCTCTGTGACTGTCAATGTGTCTGGTTAATAGAACCAATCATCTAAATGTGTCCCACAGAATGTTATGCATTGTTCCTGATACAGTGTTCATTCTACCCATTGGTATGTGAGGTCTGCTAGTGACGGAAAGTGCATAATTTGCTGACCACCTTAGGTAGATGATAGCATAATAGATGAGGTTTACCACCCGTATGCCTTTGAGGGACACACCCGTCTGGGCAGTTGTGTCCTGCAAAATGAATGTTATGGCACATGGCCTGTGAGTTCGGGAAAGGAGGCCATATATTGTGTGTAGTGGTGTCAGAAATTAATTTGTTGTATCAGAAACAGCTACATGTAATAGGAAACAGTATTAGCAATTATAATGCTACAAGAATAATCTTAACATATGCAAACCGTTGAAGTAGTCAGTTTACTACTGGCTGTGGGTATGTGTTGCCTT
The DNA here is from genome assembly GCF_019279795.1 of Protopterus annectens. Classification (NCBI taxonomy): domain Eukaryota; kingdom Metazoa; phylum Chordata; order Ceratodontiformes; family Protopteridae; genus Protopterus; species Protopterus annectens. The sequence continues at coordinate 365,934,172 of NC_056737.1, forward strand.
GACACATGTGATAGCTATACATATAGGACCTATAGGGTCGCCACCATTCTGAATGGCCAAAGTGGGACCTGCTCTGTAGAAATGTCAGACGTACCAGGGCAGAACATACCTACAGCCATGCATAGTACATAAATATACATATCAGCAGAAATCAAAGCGTAGTCTAGCAGCAGTCAAGCTGCTTATGCTGCTTCATATAACATATCGACGTGTCAGGTATACAAGACCTGTACCAAGCAACTATTACAGACACATAGAATATGAGAATGTCCCCTAATCAGGACAGTTGCAATGGCTAGAGTATTGTCACATGACATATACCTAATGAGGGACTGTCCCATGCAAAGTGGCAAAGGTGTTACTCCGACAGTCTCCCGTCGTGCAATCTGAAAGTTGGAAAATGTACAGTAGGTATGCGGTAGCATGATCCGGCAGACAGCTGTGTTAACAAAATAACATTCACATGTCAGCATTGCAGATTATCGGTTTGCATGTATCAGGCAGATGGGAGCAGATCGTATGAGGAACACGCATATAATATGATTATGTCACTGGACAGGCTGCCGAGTCTGTACAGTCGAATGCCTGCCATCGCCATATGGTTAGACATACGCAATACTGTAGTCATGTAGTCCGATGTAATACGCATCACAAGGGATCGCACAAACCCAGCGTGAGTAACAAATGTAAGCACAAATGTTGGTGAGCGAGCAGGTGTAAGCGTGTTTATCTACTAGCATGCCAGTAGTGCACTGTCAAAGAAATGTGGTGTCTAAACGGGTATAAGGTGCTGTAACCAGAGGTCAGCAGTGCTTAACACTGTGCAAACCCATGCACAACTGCTCCTACCTGCTGGAATGTGCCTTACCCACTCCGTATCCAAAGGCTCAGTTCTGTCCGCAAACAAAGAACCGTCCTATTCACGTGTTGGTAGCAGTACCCTGCGCACATAGCTCATGTGAACTAACAATACACCATGGCATATGTACAGACAATAGACCACACACACACCATACAGCAGAGTCATCCAACAGTATAGCAATGTACTGGCAGATATGTCCGGACCACTGTTGTTTGCAGGCCTGGCCGTCCTGTGTTTCAGTGTGTGAGCATGCCCAGTATGACTGTTACGCATGTTGTTGACTGACATTAACGTCATACCATCATGTGTGTGAGCATGCCAAGCATGGTCAACTGCATTGCATGTGTCACATTTCCTGATAGTCAGTACTGTGTTGCTGACCCCTCCGTTCTACACAGACAGGTGTCATGCTGTGTCTGCAGGGTAGCTAATGGTCAAGTGGCATTGACAGTTGCTACATTTCTGCATAGCGTGTGGAGACATCCAAATGCATCCACAGTCCTACACAGCACTGGGTGTGGTGCACATGACTCTCACATGTGTACGTTGGATGAGGGGCACAGCTGACAGTTGTACACATCTGCCACTACTGTACTGGTATGCCAGGTACTCCATGTCAGTGTGTGGACCTACCTAAATTGCTGGTTGGAGGGATACCAGTGTACGTCAGGTCCCAGCTTTAAATACAAGCATAGTGGTGTTGGACGTCTTAGCTTTCACAACCTACATCAAACTGCCTGGCCTGCTGTAGTCTGTGTGTGTCTCTGGGGGTTGGGGTCATTCATTAGGCATATCCATAGGCCATTGTATATCATTTGTCTGTATTGGTCCACACTTGTCCAGCTGCATGGAATGTGTGTGGGCCGTATGGACACACAGGATGTTCAGCCCATAATCTACAGTGGGTTAGGACACCCTGTGTACTACTGGCTACCATTGTGACCCCCGTATGTGCTACAGATGTCATGGTGCCACTATGGACGTGTACTGTCTGCTGCCCTAACATTTGGTCACCAAAGTCTCTTGTATGCTCACATACATACCATAGCAATGGGTAACTACACATTCTAATACAACTGCCAATTGTTAGGTCGATAGATCTACCCTGGGGGTGTTTCGGACCTGAGGATGGGGCTGGAGGGCTGCCTATGTCAGATGCACACAGTGCACCTCCTATACATGGCAGAGCACAGGTAGTGTCATGTTTGGCATCCATTGTACTGTGTGCGGGTCAGAGAGGGTGAAATCCCTGGGTACCTACTGTGTCAGGGCATATGCCTTGTGTTGCCTCTTTGCCAAGGGCAGGTCATACTGTGCACTGCCCTGTCGCCGACTGGGCCCTGCTCAGGTAGTTCCTTCGCCAAGTCACACTGTGCCTGTACAGGCCTTGGCAGTGGAGTTGGGCCTTGTGGCCCTGCCCCATGCTGTTCCTGCTGCAACTGTTACTGCATGATCAGATTGTGTTCCATAGCAAATACCATAACAATTTGTGTGCATGTAGCTAGTGAATACTGCAGGGCTCCATCGGATGTGTCCATATACCAGAACCGTGACCTGAGCATGCCAAACACATACTCAATTATATGTCTAGCCTGCGCATCTGCCTCATTATGGTGTGAGTGTTCAGGTGTGTGTGCATTGCTGATTGGTGTCATCAGCCACAACACCAGTGGTTACCCAGCATCCCCCACTAGGAGACTGTAGGGGATGTCCATATTGGCAAAGGTGTGGTACAGCTGTGTCAGAATCCATATATTGGAATCATCATAGCTTCCAGGGCAGACAGCACACACATTCAATCTAATGCCCTGGCCATCGCATATGACCTAGCTGTTGGAGGGTATGCCCCTGCAGTGAATGTAGGCCCTACCCCACTCACCAGGTGTTGCTTTGATGTGTACGTGTGTGCAGGCTATAGCATCCAGTACCCCAGGGTAGTCAGCCATGTGGTTGAAGAGATGCATATTGCTGGTCTACTAATCACGTGTGTTGAGGACACATACATGCTCACTAGCATGTGTTGACATGGCGTCTGTGAACTGGTGCAATACTCTGGATGCAGATGCCTGTGAGATCCCCATGATATCCCCAGTTGTGCTGTGGGAGGTACCTGTGGCTAGTATACCTAGGCCAACACATACCGTGGTATCCACTGTGATGGGTTTCCCTTGGCCTGTTTGATGTGTCAAGTGTGGCAGGCACAGGTCAACAAGCCTCTGTAGCAGGTCTCTGTCCACCCCATAGTGCTCCATCATCCCCAGCTCATGTAGCCCCTGGTAAATCACCCTGGGTCTATAAAGTCTTATGTCACCCCAGTAAGGGTTGTTTGGCAGCATACACATTCTCACTGCCCTCAGCCTCCTGCACATGTTAGTCTATGTTGCCTGCTGCAGCCCTTCTCATTTGGTTGGACTATGTTGTGAAATGTCCTCGCAGGTATACACCGATGATGTAGAGTGCGGAAGAAACCTGTGTGTATGCTGCTTGCTCACATTACCGTATTTTCAGGTGCGGGCTGGCCATGTCATCTGCTGATTGTGCTGATCAACACATGTTTGTGCAGCCTGTACACCCTGACTACCCCACTACTGCTTTTGTCCCTCCCAATGTCACCAGGCAGGTATAGACACACCCCTAGCTTAGGCATGCTAAGTCAGGAGCACTCCCGAGGCACAGGTGTGCAATGTACATACAGTATGCCTGACCCCTCTCCCATGCTGTCAACTATATTCGAGCCCTGCACCCAGCTATCTATACACATACACTCCAGGGATCTGCATCACACCCTGGGGATAAATGGGATACACTTTTTTCAACCTCATCTGCATAGGATAGTCTTCTAATGAATAGTTATATGATGCATACCGAACCTCCAAATGAATAACCACTGCTTAGTGTCGCTCAGATCCGTACACAACTGGTAACAGGTGCCTTACTATCACCGTATTCGATGTCTCATGGTCTTCCCAGCAACAAAATAACCGGTGTCTACATGACTACAACCCGGGACCCTGCACACAACAGATGATGTGCATTACAACTACGCCATCGCAGATATACATACATCCGAGGTTATCACTTACAGATCATCCAGCACAAACATTCAATAGTGCTGATGTCCCCAGACATATATGTATATATCTATGTCTATCTCTCTAAAACTACATATATCATATATATTATATGTATACATATATATATATATATATATATATATATATATACATACATACACACATATACATATACACACATATGTAGATATTGCATTTATATCACAACAGTGGACCACATGACAGCAAAGCATTAGACAGGAATGAAAAGGAAACTACATGTGCCACCTGCATCATGTAGTGTTGTTACTATCAAGGCATGTGTGTTTTGTTGCATCACACGGGTCAGACTGTATTAAGGGTAAGAGTAGTGCTGCTGACATTTACTCACCAGACCTATTGGTGAATGTATGTGTTGACAACCCAGTGTCTTGGCAGATTATGTGGGCTGTGGATACTATATAGGACAGCAACAAAACACACTGAACACATCCTGCAGCTAGCCACCCACAGATACCAACACATAGGGCATAACTGCCAAACACACACACCTGCCATGTCTTGGAATTGAGCACCTACCTGTCTCTTCTACCACACTACAGCATTACGCAGTAACAGAACATGCTACCAAGATTTCAGCATCACAGCACTCCCAGAGGCATACTTCTAGGTGGGTGACATTATCAGCAAAGGCAGAGATGCCAATAGGGAGTGTATGGAGAGTGAGTTGTGCAAAAACATTATTCTGTCCCCAGGCAGCTGGTAACACACACACACGTCAGGGCTGGGATTAGAACATAGAACTGACTACCTTATCACACTACAGCATTACGCAGTTACAGAATGTGCTACTGAGTTTACTAGATCACAGCACTCCCAGAGGCAGACTACTAGGTGGGTGACATCATCAGTAAAGGGAAAGACGCCGATAGGGAGTGTACGGAGAGTGAGCCATCTAAAACCATTATTCTGTCCCCAGGCAGCTGGAAACACACACACACAGCAGGGCTGGGATTAGAACATAGAACTTACTACCTGATCACACTACAGCATTATGCAGTTACAGAATGCGCTAGGGAGTGTACAGAGAGTGAGCTGTCTAAAAACATTATTCTGTCCCCAGGCAGCTGGAAACACACACACACACACACACACACACACACACACACACACGGCAGGGCTGGGATTAGAACATACAACTTACTACCTGAGTACCTTATCACACTACAGCATTACGCAGTTACAGAACATGCTACAGAGTTTACTGGATTACAACACTCCCAGAGGCAGACGTCTAGGTGGGTGACATCATCAATAAAGGCAAAGACACCGATAGGGAGTGTACGGAGAGTGAGCCATCTAAAAACATTATTCTGTCTCCAGGCAGCTGGAAACACACACACGCATGACAGGGCTGGGATTAAAACATAGAACTGACTACCTGATCACACTACAGCATTATGCAGTTACAGAATGCACTACCGAGATTACTGGATCACAGCATTCTCTGAGGCATACTTCCAGGTGTGTGACATCATCAGCAAAGGCAAAGACACTAATAGGGATTGTATGGAGTGTGATCAGTCTAAAAGCATAATAGTGTCCCAAGGCAGACGGAGATGAACACACAGCAGTGGTGTGAGCAGGACAACTGGCTATCTACAGAGCAGTAGTACAACACTACATAGATACGAGATGTGCCACAGACAGTACACCTTTCAAGACAGTCAATATGACCATCTAGGAATGCAGACATTGACATGGATGCGGCAGTTATGGTGTACATACCTGTGAACCACTGTGCTAAATTTAGGAATCCATCCTGAAGTGGGGTATGGCCATCTGATGCTTGGATGACCACTATCGCTATACAAGATAACAATGGCCATGGCCATACACAGGGGCACACAACTGACACATGGTGTCACTGGGCATGCTCACACACTTAGTAGTGAAGGGCTGGCTTGTATGCACACAGATTCTAAACAGGGAAGGGCACAGTGTGTCGATAGTCATCATTGTTAGCATGAAAGCTGTACAACATATGTCTGACACCGATTGTGTACACAACGTCTGCTGCTGTCCATCACCTTAGCTGCACCAGTCCAAACCTGGCACACTAATACCACCCGTGGTGTTGTCCTGGCAGGAGTGAGTACTTTGCACATGTAGTACCATACATAGACGAAGAACCTGAGACCAGGTAAACACCCTGATGCCTACAGGACAACTGCATTGTATGTGTATGCCAAATAGTGCTAGATGTGTAGCCTTCGTAATCATAGCTGCCAATCTAGATCCAACAATGGGGAATACTGACACCTGTGCAGTGAGGAACACCTGGCATAAGGCACAGTCGTGCACAATAGCACTACCACTGTATACCTCAGATACAGACATGTTTGCCATAAGACCGTTACCGACCGCTCCAGGTGTTAGTGTCCCCACGTATATGAAGGCCACTAACATGTACTGACCAGTACACTCTCAAAAGCCATCACAGATGTATCAGGTGCAGATCACAGTGGTAAATTCCGCACTGTAGTATGTAGCCCTAACACATCACTGTGTCCTTGGACCAGCGACACACATCCATACATTAGTACAACACCATGTTACTCATGACCAGTGTGCTGTACCTAGCTGTACAGCAACTGTGCATACTACCCATGTACTGACAGGGTTCCATCATGTCTTATGCAATGCGGTGATACCACTAATCATAACCAGGTCGGCTGTACACATAACAGGGGCCCTGGGTCTTATACAGCTGTAACAGATAACTGTTGCTGTACACCAGGCAACACACCCATGTTTGGATGTGACATGCATGTAACCGCCATGGATATGTACATGCCCCACACACACACACACACACACACACACACACACAAAAAACACATATGTACATAACATAGTTAATGCTGTCCTTGGTGCAGACACGTGGCTACAGTGATTACACGCATGCACATGGAAGGTAGGTCCATGGCTGTTCAATGCTAACAGTACATAAGGTAGCAATGTTGTCTGAGTTAACATTCCCTCTGTACTGGTTACCCGTGACAACTATCATAGCATACAACAGTCCATGTGTCATGTATGTCACATGTTCACCAATTGCAATGCATACAAATATGGCTACATGACCGGAATGTACATGTAGTGGTGTGCATTCAGCTGCAATGCATGAGAAGTAGCTGATGTTTGCAGTTTATCTGTGTCCGACTACAGTGTGCAGTTGCAATGCAGTCCCATCATTGACACCTGTATATGGTGAAATACTGACATAACGGTAAGATGTACATCAGGTATGGATGGATGTGTGTACATAAAGTGGTGGGCCACCTCTGCAGGTGAATGTTTGCTGGAGACAGCTCACAGGTGTGTCACACTCTGTCCTACCAAAACATGTGCAAACAGTAGGCTATGTTTCCAGTAATTGAAGGTGTACATATACAACCTACAAAGCAGTCAGGGTGTCACTGACTGTAAAGCACTTAAGTCCTCCTGTGTTCATAAAGCAGCACACTTGCCGAAGTTAGCGTCGGTACACATTGTAATGCGGGCAATCCTGCTGCATGTCTGTCAGACGTATCAGAAGATAGCAGGTGTTTGTTTCACAGTACTGCCATGTGTGTTTGCCTGTGTGACCATATATGCCACGTATGGTGGGGAATACATCCCAATTGTTACCCACTCCTGTACACTGTTGTAGAGATCTGTACATACTGCAGTGTAGACAGCAAGACATAGGCAGGGGTGGTGTGTGCATCACACACGTCAGCTATCTGTATGTGCATGACATGTGGACTTCAGTGTGTGCATGTGTATGTATGTATGGCTGTCTGGTCCATGGAGTGAGGATGTATGCTACCATTGAGAACTGATAGGGCCCCAACCCCTCAAGGTGATGCAATCTACTACCCAGTTGATGCTGTCAGTCTTATGCATTACTGACTACCTGTACATGTTCATTCTCTGTGTCGCGTCATGTGGGTGCACCGTACTGTAATGGTGATTAGCACAGAGGCAGGGGTCCTCACCTCAACACTATCCAGTGTGTGTTACAGTGTCATTGACCCAGTGAGTGTGGGCGTGTTACTGTGTGTGTCTGTGTATGTCTGTGTGTGTTCACATACTGTAATGTGACAGTGTTTTACTACTACACAGTGAGTCCCCATGCTGTCAACTGGCCCCCACCCTTGACATCAGCTAGATGCTTTTTTTTTTTTTTTTTTTTTTTTTTTTTTTTTTTTTTTTTTTTTTTTTTTTTTTTTTTTTTTTTTTTTTTTTTTTTTTTTTTTTTTTTGGTACTTTTTCCCAGATGTTTGGTGGTGGTGTTGTGAACAGTCTATTCCCGGGTATTTGAGTGTTTACAGAAGGTTGTGCTCATTTCCCCACCAGTGTGGCCTCCTTGGGCCTACAAGAGTAAGATGGTACCAGCACACCAGGGAACGTCCCACTTGACATCAGGGGGGCCTTTGGTGGGGGGAAGCACGACCATTTCCTGCTGGACTAAAAATTGGGGGCCATTTTTTCCCCCCTTGGCGGGGTTCCCCCTTTACCCCTTTCCCTTTTGGGAAATAGTTAACACCCATT